>NC_091826.1:39462616-39485116 GCF_038994185.2 Dermacentor albipictus
TATTTTAACGCTTTCCTGTGGACAATTTCATCGCCGAAAGAGCTTTTAAATAGTCAGCGCTGTAAGAACCTGCTTTACGTGGTGCGATTTCGGTGTTGCGAATTCGCAGATGTGCTGTCTCCACCCCTGCTTGCTTGTGATTGCTCCATGTTCTGAGGTGCTCAATTGCAAAGTCACAGTTCGGATCCAGCATGAACGGGGAACCAATAACACAGGCCATTGTGGCCTGTCTACTTTTTTTCTGTTTGTTTTTACACTTTTGTCTTCGCAGGGTAGCGATTTCAAACTTGAAAGGCGCCTTAGGAAAACTGCTTCTAGTTTATTTTAGCTTATTATCATAAAAGTGAGGTGAAAGATATAACGCCAAGGATAACTCAGCCTTTCCCTAGATGCTCGCAAATGCGAACATTGCCCCTGCCGTGACAAGTGCCTGCGAAACAGCAATGCCAAGTTCCACATGCGCGGAAATCGCATCATCGAAAAATAGTAGCACGCGAAGCAGGAAAAACACCCCCGAAAACTTGTATTCTCGGAATCTCGGTCCAAACGGAATCGCCGAAGCCTTAAGCCTATTGCACTTAGCGAGGGTCCAACGGAGGATCTTTCATTGGTACGTATAGCTGGGAAGTACTACCTTGAAAGTCGAGTGCAAGTACTTCTCTTCGGGCACCGATCCCGCGTCCGTCGCAGAACTTCCAAACGTATTTTTTTTCTTTTATTGGCTGGGTGCCAATACAGTTCGTCCGTTCAACTTTGTGAGATAGAACAGGTTTGCCTACGGGATTTAAGAGGAAGCTTTAGCTCGAGTGCTCCTATCTAAATACATGTAAAAGGAGAATTCGTTTTTTTCGGCAACCACTGCACCAAATTTGACGAGATTTGTTGCATTTAAAAGAAAAACTTAAAATCTAGTGACTGTTGGTTTCGAATTTTTGAGTTAGGTCGTCAATTTTTTATTAAGAATTGGCGAAAATCACAAATTTTCAAAAAACGAAACTATTAAGTTTACAACTCTGTAACTCAACCACTAAAATGATAATACAATTCTGTGAATTGCATCTAGTAGTACATCCAAAGCGGACAAAATTGATATGTTACACATGAATATAAAAAAAATTTATTCATAGGGAAATACAACTTTTGCAAAACCGTTGTAACCAACGTAACAAATTCACGTAAGATGTAAAATGACATATTGAATTTGTCCGCTTTGAATGATCTAATGGATGCCGTTTACAGAACCACGATATCAATTCTTTATGCAGAGCTATGAATTTGTAAACTTCGTGCTTCTATTATTTTCAAACGGTGACATATTTGAACATCGTTTTATAAAAATTCAAGCCCTAAATCGAAGTTCTGCTTCCAACAGTCACTATAATTTAATTTTCTCTTTCAAATGCAACAAATGTCATCAAAATCGGTCCAGGGGTTATCTCATAAAAACGTTTTTGCGTTTTACATGTATTTGAATAGGCCGCGTCGGAGTTGGGCCCGAGCTAAAGCTTCCTCTTAAAAGGAACCGTTACAGAGACTGACATGTCCGGGCATTCCTCTGCCGTTCCTGGAAGGTAGCCGTCTCGATGATTCGCTTCTCGGGAGTCGACGAGCCTCGGTTCGTGGCCGCGGCAGCAGCTCCCTTCTTTCTTTCTTTCTTTCTTTCTTTCTTTCTTTCTTTCTTTCTTTCTTTCTTTCTTTCTTTCTTTCTTTCTTTCTTTCTTTCTTTCTTTCTTTCTTTCTTTCTTTTAACCACGCACTTGGCTTGGTCCAAGCGTCGTTCGTCTTCGTGCAGCTTGAAGAGTGCTGAAGACATTTGAAGGTGTGAGTTGCAATAAAGAACGAAGAAAAAAAGAGGAGCGGAGCTTAGTGCTGACTATTTGTCTTGCCTAAACATTCAGAGGAAGCCTTTAATCCTTAGGGTTCCGTGCGGGGGTTCATTGCATCCGTTTAGTCGGAAGCGCATGCACTGTCCTTTGCTGCTCGACTGTTGCGACGCATTGCTGCTTTTTCCTAGCCGTTGCTGCCTACATTTTTTTTTTGTGTGTGTGGTGGGGGGAGAGGGGTGGGGATCGCAGAAGCGTGACGTCTTTCTTTTCTATGCCTCTGTTTACATCTCCCTCAAACATGGGTTCCCACTTTTCAAATTCAGTCACGGAGGGCGGTGTCACTCGCTTTCTTTCTTGGACTTCGCGTTTCGTGCGGAGAGTAAGGGAAAGCAGCGTCGACCGCGTGAACGCTCTGCAGCCGTCGCTAGTGTACGCTAGGAAAAAAAAATATGTATAAATGGCGCGATCGAACTTTATGAAGGGTGCGTTGGCTTTCCCTTCTCGCGAAAAGGCACTGAGAGTGTTCTTTCTTGTGGTTATTTTGTTTCAGCTTTGTTCTTTTTTTGCGTGTTGTCTCTGTCGTGACTTAGTGCTTTCGTCGAAAGAAAGAATGATACGTTCGCGAAGACAGGACAAAACAAAAAAGGGGTGGGGGGATGAAACGAGAGAAGACGTAATCTTGTAAAGGGAAGAAGTAAAGAAGTGTACGTAACAAAAATATCAGGGAAGGACTCATGAAGAATGCTTGAATGCAATCGGGAGACGAAGTAGCGAGAAGAAAGAACGGGAATAAATAAATAATAAGTAATTAAATAAATATTGAAAGAAAGCTCGCTAAAGAAGGAAAACAAGGAATAAATGGGGAGAGTATGGATGGAACCAAGGAAGTAAGGGACAGAGGAAGCAGAGTGCTTGAGGGAACTGAAGAAGAGCGAGAAACAAAAAAGGGAGAAAGTGGAGCACATGATCTAGGCAAGAAATTGAGCGAGAAAGAAAGGAGGACAGAAGTAGGGAAGAAAAGGCAAGAAAGAAATTGTGCCACGTAGGACTAAGGAAGGACAGGGAGAAGCAAAGGAATGTCGAAGAAATGTGAACAAATGAAAGTATGCGAAAGCAAATAACGTAGCCAAATGAAAGGAAAAGGGGAAGAGGTGACGGCGAACACTTCGCTTATTTGGTGGTCACCTCGGCTGTCCCCACCAGCCTCAGGGTTAATTGTTGCTCGACCAGTGAACTATTTATTCACGTCGACTAACATTTCTACTTATCTCACTCACTCACTCACTCACTCACTCACTCACTCACTCACTCACTCACTCACTCACTCACTCACTCACTCACTCACTCACTCACTCACTCACTCACTCACTCACTCACTCACTCACTCACTCACTCACTCACTCACTCACTCACTCACTCACTCACTCACTCACTCACTCACTAACTAACTAACTAACTAACTAACTAACTAACTAACTAACTAACTAACTAACTAACTAACTAACTAACTAACTAACTAACTAACTAACTAACTTTTGCTCAACGGTTTTGTGTTCTTGCGTTGCCTCCGGGATGAATTTGCGAACGTACAAACACGCAGGCACGTAGTGCAACGAGGAGCCACATTCCCGCAGGGAAGAAGCGGGCCGTGTGTGCAAAGTGTTAACTTTGTGTGGAGCCGCGCGCAACGAAAGTTGTCAGCCTGCTGGGATCAGTCGGGCACGGGCGAAACACGGGGGTGGCAGATTGCGCATTACTTCATTGTAAGGTTCATAACTTGCATAACGCACAACTTGCCTGCGTCAGGTAACGCGCAAGAGTGACAGATTGTAACTAACGATGTGTGTGCCGTGTTCTGTGCTCTCTATCTCTTCTTCCCATCTTTCACCCCCCCCCCCATCCCGCTCCCATGTATAGGGTAGCAAACCGGTTAAGCTAAACTGGTTAACCTCCCTGCCTTCCTTCTCCACTTTTTCATTCCTTCCTTGCCTGCGTTTCGCGGCTGCCGCTCCTATGTTCTGTGGATTCTGTAAGCCAACTGTTGTCATGAAAGGCACTTCTTGCGTTAGGTGTCTTTGCCAAACGCACCGATGTGGATGTGCCGAGGAAAAAAAAAAGGCGTAGTAAGCATAGCGCCACTCTAAAGTGTGAACGTCGCGCACACTTAGGCTATTCTACAGATGCTACGATGCTTCCTGTCGTCGACAACTGCACCTATTCGAGTGACAAAAATTTTCGGCTGTTAATAAAGATCCCGCATCGTTTGTGAGCACTTCTGTGCACTATATTCATATTTTCGAATATTGAGATATTACGTTCTTGTATAACTTTCTGAACACTCGCCACGTGCACGCGTACAGGGTCCAGTAATGCCGATAATTGAGCTTCGTAGTTGTTACCCGTTCATATTGAACTGGACCAATAGTTGGGGTGGGCGCCGGCACTGGGAAAAGAGAAAATTAAGTTAGGCTGCGCTGTTTTGCGTGGCAAAACCACCACTTAATACGAGACACGCCGTAGTGAGGAACTCCTGATTAACTTTGACCACCCGTGCACCCAATGCACGGCATACACCGGTGCTTTCCTTTTTCTTTTTTTTTTGCGTTTCACCCCCATGTGAAATGCAGCCGCCGCTGCCCGGATTCAATCCCGCGGCCTCGGGCATGTTAGCGCAACGCCGTAGCACTCACCCCGATGTGAAACGCAAAAAAATGTCTGTGGCTTAGCTAAGGTTAAGCCCAGGATGCGAAGCACACTAGCCTTTATTTTAGTTGTTGAACCACTGTTTAGCCTGGTGAACTGCTGTTGCTTGGCTATATTTGGTTCGGCTAGACGAAGAAACAACTCATGCAGGCGAGCGCACGAGCTGAGACCCGGCTATGTAGCTACGCGGCCGCAAGCGAGCGCACGAGTTGAGCCTCCGCTTTTGCAGCTGTTATGACGTCATATGGTAGCTACGCGGCCGCGCGCGGCGCAGCAAGGAAGAACGTGGTTGTGCGGCTAGTATGCTTCGCATAAAAGGCCATGTGTAGGCAACGCTGTAGCCGCTACGCCACCACGGCGGAGTGGGAAAAGAAAGTAACAGTAAGAGGAAATAACACTTTTCCTAGTGGTGGTTTCTTTTTGTGTGTGTATGCGCTGTGCCCCCTGCACTTCAGTACAGACTCTGTAACAGCCGCCAACGTTAGTTACTCCAGCGACCGGGTACTCGAGGTAAACAAAGTGTAACGAGATAGCAGCGAAAACAGCCACAACAACAACAACAAAAACAAAAACAAAAAAGGCAAGTCGGGACCCCCACGACACAGCGGACGGGCATCGACGGCGCAGCGCAAACACATGTGGGCGGCATTTCGGATGACGCCTCGCCAGCGGCGGGGCCGGGCCAGGCGGGGAGCGAGCGCACGCATATCGACGCGCCGAAAGGCGTACGTCATTGCCTGTCCGGAAATGGCTTTCCCGTGTTGTGCGCCGCGTCGACGACGTTATCTTTCCTTTTTTCCTTCTTGCTCCTATTTTCCCCACTCTCTTCCGCCGACATTTTGACCCTTCCTACATACAGTGCGACGACATTCGAGCCCGCGCTTCCCATATGGCGGAGCGGTTTGCAGATTTTCACGAGGGTTGCAATGTGGGCTTGTTGGTAAGTGAGTGAGTGAGTGAAGTAACTTTATTTTGGTCCAGAGAAGACGCAGGGGAGACCCCGCGCCACCCGGCTAGTCCCTCGTAGGGACCGCCAAGCCGAGCTTGACGGCCCGATCGCGGGCACTCTGGACGGCCAGGGTTTGGTCGTTGAGTTCGGGGCTGCCCAAGAGCGCAGCCCACCTATCCTCGCTGAAGGAGGAGCCTATGGCTTCACACTCCCACAACACATGGTCCAATGTTGCCCTTAGTCCACAGGCAGGGCAGTCCGCACTGGGATATCTTTCAGGGTATATGGCATGAAGAACCGCGAGGTTAGGGTATGCACAGGCTTGTAGAAGTCGAAGGGTAACCGCCCGCGCCCTACATAAGGCGGGGTGCGGGAGGGGGAAGACCCGTGCTTACGTTTAATGAGATCATCACGCACTACTATCTGGGCTTGTTGGTGATGCATCTTCAAGGGGAGTACGGTAGCGCGATTAAAAGACGGGACAAAATAAGACACACAGGGACACACACAGCGCTGTGTGTGTCCCTGTGTGTCTTATTTTGTCCCGTCTTTTAATCGCGCTACCGTACTCCCCTTGAAGGCTCGCAGTTGCCGCTATAGAGGGACGGGTGGCAGAGATAACAGTGGCGCCGAAGGCTACGGAGAGGTCGTATTCGAGGGTTAGGGGAGCACGTCGCCTCCGCCAGCCCCCCATACCCGCCCACACCTTGTTTTGATTCTTTAGAGTGATTAGCCATGTCAGTCATCGTGACTTACCTCCGTATTCGGAAATCCAACCTAACTTGAAGCGCACGCTTGACTTGATATAAATGACGCCTTGTGCGAACGTGCAGAAGACGCTCATTGCGTTTCTTTTGGTGCGCTGACGACAGGTGTCGTTTAAATCAAGTCAAGCATGGACTTCAAGTTAAGATGCATTTCTGAATGCGGAATTCAAAGATACAGAGGCGACCGTGCTAAAAAAAATAGGAAGAAGAAAGAAAGATCTTTCAAATTGCACAATAAGGACTTCGCACAACCTTTCACTGCGTTTCTAAGGAGACAAGGCTGGCTTTACAAGAATGCATTTCACGTTCCAGTTACTTTTTTGCCTCAGCGCACAAAACGGCTTTTTCCTAAATGAAGTACCTGGAACGCCAGTGCACTTCGTCGGGCACTTTGAAAAATTAACATATAGAAACTGGTGCGGTCCACAGAGTTCGTTCCGAGTGGATACGCCTTGCGAACTCACCGCCTCTAATTCGCAGATTTACATATGTCCCGTAAAAAATGAAAAAAGTTGGTTACGGTAATTATGTTAATTATTTAATTAAACATTTGGATTTCTCCTAGAAGTAATGTCCGCCTCATCGAGTAACTTAGATCAAGGTTTACACTTGTGCTATCTGCCACAGCCAATTTCTAAACATTCTTAAATATTAAAAATTAAAAACTTCTAAAATAGAACACCGTGTATATTCATCGCCATACATACACTTTGTTCTCTGGCATAATTACATTCAGTGCACAAGAAAATTCTTGTTGACTTTCGCCAACCGCGCGGCAACCATCAAACACGTCTGTGTGTTCGAGACAGTCACATAAGCACAACATCGCAGCGCGTGACGGAAAAGCTGTGTCAAACTTTGCAAAGTAATATTTCGCGCATTACTGCCCGTGAACAGAAGAAATAGAGCAGATTACAAAAAATAAGATCAGACAGCGAGGTATAAAGAAGAAAAAAAATAATAAGAGAGCAACGAAAAGAAAACGGACGACCGAGCGGTGTTTAATTATGTATTCCCTGTTCCCTCCGGGCGTTTCCCGCATGTTCAGCTCGAAGTGTCGCGGGATTTCGAAGTTCCAAGTCGGCCCAGCGGGTCATTTGCAAGGCTAATTTGGCCACGCCACACTTAGGAGTCTCACATATTTTATGCCGTAATGTGCGTGAAGGCTGGTCGACCTTTAACGTATCTCCACCGCACCCCATTCTCCCTCTTTTTGTGCTCTTTGAATTTCTTCTAAATTCTCCTCAACGTTCACATATCCAGAGGGGTTTGCAGGCTGCCAGGTCTGGCCGTTGGTGGTAACCATAATAATAAAGAAAGCCTAGTAAGGATTTGGCACGTCGTCGTTTTCTTGCCTTCTCGCTGCAAGCCTTAGTTCCCCATAGGGATTTGCGAAGGGGAAAACAGTGACTGCCTAACCCGGGTAGGCCTAAGGCACGGCCCTGTTTTCGGCGAGACCTGCAGTCGCGCTCTAATCCCTTTAATCCTCGAGTGGGACGGAGTGGATTTCTTGCAGGCGCGAGAGTTTTATCCGTGTACTGTAGACGAAGTCTGGTTATATATCTAATGCAGCAAACCCCAGCCCCGTGCTGGTGATCCATATAGCCTCGCCCGCATCGCCGGCGTAAAAAGCGATTGGTTCTGGGAAAAAAAAAGTGGAAAAATAAAGAAAGTGAGTAGAGCGAACACGTTGCACTCCCTGCAGCAGCGATGTAGTCTTATTTCATCCAATTTAGACCACGTTCTTCAGACGATGTGTGCAGTATGCTGTTTGTTTCCTGTTTCTTACCTGGCCTCTTGCCGTGTTTTCTAGAGTTTACGCCGAATCAGCAGGCTAAGGATTTGGTCGAGTCCACCGGACGGCTGGCTATCCATGCGTTAGGACTTGGGCGCGAATCCAAATGGAAACACCTTGCGTGGCTTGCCGGAGGCCCATTCGTGGCGGCTGTGGAGCCTTTTGACTGAACCCTGTTGGTTATCTTATTTCTGTGTTTCCTTCCGTTTACTCGCTGTATACGAACTTGAGAATATGTGGTCGGCTACGTTGCGTTCCGTGTATAGGTTGGGACTGTTGATGATGGCCTCACTCACTCACGCTCACGGTCACTCTTTCACTCTCACCCTTTTACTGCCACACTCACCGACTATCTCACTCGCGTACTTTTACTCAATCATTCGCTTCCTCACTCGACACTATGGAGCGGGCCAAGCAATCGAAAATGAGGGTGGAGTGAGCACTACATCAGGTCTATGAGAAGCCAACGCATTTGATCGCGTAAGGCGCTCAGAAAAGCGGGAACAGGGTGCCTTTATAACTAGCGTTGAGTCGATTCTGTTGCACCTAATTCACGTGAATATATCAGGACTGCGTACTACACAAATATTTAAAAATAAATAAAGAAGATTAAAAGCTAGAGATCGTAACTACTCCGTGCAAGCTTTCATTTCGACCGTGTGTGCTTCTTGTATCCTCCGTTTAAACTTTGTCGACCGGGCGTTTCTCCCTTCCTCGCACTCCTACCCCGACTCCCTCGCCTCCGCTTCTTCCTTCCTCGCGAATCGGCAAGAGTATCAAAGTGAAGCTTCCTGGCTTTAATGCGCACTTCCGACAGCTCTTTCGGCCGGAACCCGGCGAACTCGTACGGGGCGAACGCGCCTCGCGATTTCTCGTTACTGGCGATCGTCGACGCTCGATTTATCTCCTCGTAATCCTCTCTTTACTGCTCGTGGCGCCGCGGTGGGGGGGCGGGCCTCTGTCCACGGCGACGACGTGTTTTACGGCGGCCGGGGACATATTCCTCCGGCCCGCCTCGCCGCGCCGCCGGTGTACCGGTTGACGGGGAAGAAGGAAAAAAGAGGGAGAGAGAACGGAAGAAAATAAAAATAGAGAGAATCGACGGAAGAAAGTAAGGGAGAAGAAAGAAGGGAGAGGGAAATGAATCGAGGAAAGTACGGAATTAGAAAGGAAAGAAATTAAAAATGACAGATCAGAAAAAGGAATGACTGAATGGAAGAAAAGGAAGTTAAGCTAGGAATGAAAGAAAGAGTTCGAGGAAGAACAGCAGAAATAGAAAAACAGAACGAAGAAATTGGAGAAAAAAAATAGTGTCGAAGAAGGAAGGAAGACGTTGGAAAGAAAATGCAGGTAAATGAAGACGACGAATACTTCTACGCGTACTTGTACGATTCGCTTCTTCAGCAGCGGTTCGTACCCTGCGAGGAGGCGCCATAACGGCTACCGAAGAGTAAACACAGGTATCAAGACTACGCGGCGCATGTGTCGCATCTCCTGAGACGTGGAACGATACGATGCAACTGACATATGTCGCGACACCTGGTGGAATATAGCGCAACTTCAATGCAATGTTTGCACGTATCGACGCTACGCGGCGCGCATCTCGCATCGCGTAACACGTGACACGATACGATACTGCTGTTGCTGATCTTGATGATGATGCTTTATTGGAATCCCCTTTGAAACGGGGTGGTCACAAATAGTCACCCAGCCTGTTTGATTTAATCAGGCGTGCTATACATGTTTTTCGCTCGATCGTTTTTGCGTATACATCTTCTTAATCTTCTTTTTCTTTCTCAAAACTTCTCTGTCTACCTTTTACCGCTCCCTATGCAACTGCTGCGCGGCGTGCCACCTGGCGCAATGATATGCAGCTGCACTGCAAAGTGTGCACGTATCGACGCTAGGTGGCGCGCATCTCACATTGCGTAACTGCTCGCGCGCTGGGACACTCGTATAGGGAGGGCATGTTTCTTCAGCAGCTAACAAGCGCTGGCGTGCGCATTGGTGGAGTAGCTGACTCCCGCACGGAAAGCCCGGATGTGAGCCCGGCGGAAAATTTGTATTTTTGTTATCCTCCCCGGCTATAGGCTGCGGCGGTAAAACCCCTTCAACTTCGCAAAGTAGTGACACTCTCCTCTTCCGCTTTCACTCCTCCTTGTTTCTCCTCTCTTTCACGTTCCCTCCTCGACCGTGGCGCCGCCTCACTGCTCGAGCGTAGCAACGGCGCCAACATGCGCTCCTCGCCACTCCGCAGACGCTTCCCGAGCAAAAATGGCGCTGATGCACGGCGCGAGGGCCCACGTGATGCTAATAGGCCAATAGTGACGCGGCTACGGCCTCGACCAGAGCGCGCGAGGAGGAGGCGGCATTCTTCAAAGCGTGGCAGTACTTTACGAAGTTTAAGGGGCTTTATACGGCGGACGCCGAGAGCGGCGACGGCGGCGGACATCGCCAACCGAAACGGCTATTCGAATGAGCACACAGCAGCTTACGCTGCAAAAAAGAAACGCGATTGTCTGTTCTGTGTTTTCTAAGGGGCCTCTTCGGGGGACCTGAAAATTTTATTGGATAATCTCTAGGGCCATATACGGCTCTCTGCTCGTTTATCTGTGCCTACCTTTCTTTTCATCGCTCCTTTTCATCGTGCTATAAAAGTGTCGTCTCTAAGCACGTAAGCGCGTGCCGATAAAATGATCGTAAAACGCTCCGATTATATATATATATATATATATATATATATATATATATATATATATATATATATATATATATTACCGTCTCTCTTGTGACATGGAAACGCTTTTTATATCCATCTCTAATTTATTAAAGTGCCATCTCGCGCGTGCGTGTTACTCAGGAATTTGTCGTTATTCTTCTTCGAGGTTCAATCTATTGCTCGTGCTGCTGTCTTTGAAGAATACCGTCGCTCGAGAGCCTGTGACGATGATTAATGAGGTCCACGAGTCTTTTTTTTTTCTTCTCTAATATTCGATGACTATGTCTTCCATTCATTAGCATTCTATGGGGGGGAAATTGTCACAAAAAGTACTACTTAAAGAGGTGCTGTTAACGAATGAAGAAGTTGCAACATTGAGACGCCATCGCCAGTTGGTCTAACGCTGCCCCGTTTTCATTTGGGTAATTTTGCTCGTTTTTGTTGTATGTTTATTTTACCTTGGAAAAATGAAAATTCGTAATGTGGCAACGGCAACAAGGAGGAAAAAAAAAGGGGTGGGGGCACGTGATGCTAAAGTTTTATATGCGATCGCTTCTTGAGCTCATATTTTTCGCAAACGAATATATTTGCATCGCTTCTCAAAGCAGTTATGGTCTCTAGTGACGTCGTACAAGTGCACATAAGTAGTTTTGTGCTTCGTAGCCAGTTCTCATACAATGCCTGAGAGGATGATGATAACGATAATGGCTATACACGGATCTAGATTTTCGAGACTTGCCGGTAATTGCTCCGACCGAGCGATTGCTTTTAGGAAAGCTTCCCTCTCTTCACCCCTCCTTTCCTTTTTGCACCGCGCCTTGAAACGAGTCGGCTAAACGTGGCCAATTACAAGATAACTCCACATGAATTAAATACTTCAGGAGGAGTCTCGACATCTCTCTCCCCAGTGCCCTGTGTCCTCGCGAAATGTGTCACTTTGTTCAGGCTAGCGTGTGGAGCGCCTGAGCGCTTGCCAAACATAGATTTCCGTTCTGTATAGAGTCCCGTTCTCTATAACAACCGGTACCGGTAACAAGGGGATTGAACAGGCCGCAGGCCTTCCCACTGCCATGCCTCCGCGCGAGGTCAGTAAGTAACTCCGGCATTCTTATACAACAACCAGCTCGCAATGTCGCCAGTATTTGTTGCCTGTAAGACTCCAGGTACTGTTGAAAACTACGCCTGGAGAGGACATCTTAGTAGCCCTACCATTTAAGGCATTGATATCTCTACGGAAACATATACCTGACGCTGAAACCGATGGACGGGAATGCGAAGGAGAAGACAAGGAAGGAATTTTATAGTCTCCAGGTTACCGGCCTCTACTATTTCCTCCATAATGTCGGCTACCGATTGTTCACCTTGAAGTTTTCGTTGCCCGCCTCCACCACAGTTAGAAGAGAAATTTGGCCATGCCTATTAGTCGTACGTAAAGTACGCGTTTGTGCACGTTAAAGCGCAAGGCGTTAAATGTTGAAGAAATAGTGACATTACGTACACAGGAATTTTTAACATTGCCCCCTCGACCATCCATCGAACTTCACCGCAGTGCTATAACGTAACTCAGATGGAAGGAGGCATCTTATACATACATACATACATACATACATACATACATACATACATACATACATACATACATACATACATACATACATACATACATACATACATACATACATACATACATACATACATACATACATACATACATACATACATACATACATACATACATACATACATACATACATAGTGTGTGTGTGTGTGTTTTAAATGACCGGCGGGCTTCAACAGCTTTCAGTTAGCAACGCCCAGAAAATAGTTCATTCTGATAACATACGCATTCACGGCACTTAGTCGTATCTGCCCTGCCGCGCATCTATAGCAGTATTTTAAGGCTGACTGAAGCGCTGTTGTAACGTAGCATGGAAGTTGTCCACTTAAAGCTGGACAACTTCCTTGCCTAGTTCAGTTCAGTTTCCTTGTCCAGTTTAACTGGACGACACAGTCTCTGAAGCTGTTGCCGCTAAGCGCGATGTGGGAGTTTCGGGCGCGTAGCCTTTCATCTTGCCAGAGTTCTGTCTCACGCGTGTTTTGTTCCGGTCGCAACTTTAGGCACACTCCCGGTGAATTTCACCGTCGCCGCGAAGTCCAGTAAAAGTGCAAGTGCGATAACATTCCAACTCGCCCTGAGCTTTGTATGCCGTGGGTGCGAGAGAAAGCGTGCCAGATTGAGCCGAGAAGGCTTGATGCGCGCCCAGTGGTGCAGATCACGTGATCACCCACGCAAGGGATCATGCTGGAGTGAGGTGAGCGCGCGGTCACGCGATCAGTCGCCCACCAGGGGATTAAGTTCACAGAACCCATCAATCCACCGCAAACTCATTATAATAGCATGGCGCTCTTTGTCCACACCTGGCCCTTGCGCCATTAAACATCAAATATTCATTCATTCATGGGGGAGGGCGTGTAGGTGAGCGGCCGTCTCCTCTAGGACGGCCGTGGCTGCGAACGTCTATGCACGCGGCTGAGTGCATACTCGGCCCACGAGGCATCATCATCATCATCATCATCATCATCATCATCATCATCGTCGTCGTCGTCATCATCATCATCATCATCATCACCATCCCATTTTGTGCCCACTGCAAGGACGAAGGCCTCTCCCTGCGATCTCCAATTGCCTCTGTCCTGCGCCAACCGATTGCATTAGCACGCGGTATACCTTGGAGGTAATCGCAGGCGGGGGCAAAAGTCAGGGCGTGCCGGGATGGTTGGTGGCTTCACGTGCGCTGTGTTCCCGGGCGACTCGAGCTGGAGGTCGCGCAATCTGAAGTGTCGGCGAGGTCTCGAAGCGAGAGGGAGCACGAAGTGTTCGCTCCCCTCTGCCAGCGCTCTTCATCGCTCCAGCCTTGCGAGAACGAATGTTCGCGAGCATCTAATGAGACCTGTTCTTGTTTCCCAGTGAGCGAGTGACACGAAGCTTGTTATAAATGAATTATTAAAAAATGTTTCATGCAATACGTAGGCCTTTAACACTACGAACCTTGCTTCCCGTAGTTGTCTAATACTTTTCTATCGCGAATAAAGCTTTGTCTTTCGGGCAAAACCCAATTTTTCTTTCGATTTTCTTGCGTTCATCCCAGTTTTCTTTTTCCTCCTTTTTTGTTTCATGGTTTTCACGACTTCCTTCTTTTGCGTCGCAATGCGTCGGAACGAGCTGTAGGAAGTACTTTTCTTTCGAACTACGCTCATTCTTGCGCTGGACCGGCATTTCTGAGCTCCTTTCGCCAGGCGTCTGTCCTGGAAGCGTTTTGTTTCACGAATTGTGCACTTCTTTCTCCTTCTCGTCTTTTCTCTTTGTCCGCATTTTCTTGTTGTTCGCCATGCTTCCCGACTTGATCCTTGTGCATGCCGCAATGTCTGGAAAACAAACAGTTTTGCTTACAAAAACATAGCGCTCCATCCCTCTCCCTCCCATCTCGCTGCATGTCGGTTTCCGCTCTATCGAACCTCATTCTCATACAACTTTGAAGACATCGGGAATGCGCGCTCTATATTTGCCCCAAACGCCAGACAATGCACACGTATTCGCCTCACTGCGCGCGCTTTTGTGCTGCGTTTGGCGCTCATCGCGCGTTCTCATATAGTAGATGTTCCATTCGCTAACGCGCCCACTGTCCAAAGGTCCTCGCGTATGCGTTCCCCTCCCCCCCCCCCCCCCCCACTCCTTTGTTTTCGTGTTTGCTGCAATGCCCACTGCTTGGATGGAGTTTGCTTGTCATATCTTTTTGTTGTTCGTCCTGAGCGATATTGGGAACTGTTGGGTGCGTCCCTATCCAGAACGAGCGCTCGCCCGCATCTCGGCGTTATTGCTTCTATTGGCCGCACGCCGAGAGTCTGCGGAAGGAATTGCTTCGCGATTATTCCGGCATCTTTCGTGTTGCACACATCGGGCGGAATCGTGAGAGGGGCGCCATTGCGGGGTTTCTTTAGAAGACGTACGCGACGTTCGTTTCGCTCGCTTCTTTTTCAACATGAAGATTGGTTTCCTCTGCTCTACCTTTGTGCAGGACTATAGCGTCTGTCGAGTTGCTTAACAACGGCGCATTTGTTCTTAAAGGGGGCTATGCTATGCTATGCTATGCGCACAATCACAGCACTGCCCCGCATCACTCCGATACCAACCCTACAGTAACATGCCCAGCTCAACACAATTGCAGAGCTAATTTTGCAACGTGAAAAAGCACGTGAAATAAAAAAAGTAACTTATTCCGGCTGTCGCTGCGTTGCATGCTCCTTTTCACCGCGGCTCTCGAATCGACAATCAGCCCTATCCAATGCCTCCGTGGGGATTCACCAGCATCACTACTAATAAGCCAACGAAGTTACGACGCAGGTATACAACAGGTATTATTGACGAACACAATATCGTCGATGCATCATGCGCTAACACCTGCAAAGTCTATACGGATGCTGCCATTCTCCTAGACGGCGGAAGGACATCATTCCTGAGTACTACGCATAATTTCATCAGCGGCCACCAGCGCTATTTATCTACGGAAGCCTGCGCTCTAGTATTGGAACTTCAAGCCATCCACGACGCTGTGCAAGATGCGACATGTAAGCTGCCTACCATCAAGCAAGTAGATACCTTCACTGGTTCTTTAGTGGCTATTCAGGAACTCAAGAAGGTTGATAAGGCGATGAAAATCTTCGAGACAATACACACTATGAATAGTAAGACAGCTACTTGCATCAAGGTACACTGGATTCAAGGCCATTCAGCGAACCCTCACAACATTGATGCTGACCAGCAGGCGCACTGCCCTCCTAATCCTGATCTTCCGCCTATTCCCCTCCCACCTCAACCCCGTAACTCGCTCCGAGCCCGTAAAAACTTTCTCCGGCAGGACACGCGCGCTCTTATCCCACCGTGTGTCTGCTCCCTCCCCCTTCACCTTACTAGGGCGGAGGAAGTTGTGCTTAGGAGGCTTCGGGCCGGGGTGGCCCTTACACCGGCTGTTGTCTCAAGGTGGAACTGGTCGCATTCACCACCGGGTACTACGTGTCCATACTGCTCCGTTCCTGTGGTGGAATCAGATGCATACCACCTAATATGGACATGTACTGGTTTAAAATCGGAACGCTCGCGTCTCCTTCTGCAAGCCGGCCTCCGCTACAGTGTGACAGCCAGCTATGACCGCTGGATACATGACAACAGATTCCACGAAATACTGCTTCAATTCATACACAACACAGGCCTCACAGCACACATATAATACACGTATACGCATCAAGAATTATGCCTTAAGGGCAAGTCTCTATCGCAATAAAAAAAAATTCATTTAGGTGCTTTGACATTTCCGATAAATTCTGAACTCGAAGACTAACTAACTAACTAACTAACTAACTAACTAACTAACTAACTAACTAACTAACTAACTAACTAACTAACTAACTAACTAACTAACTAACTAACTAACTAACTAACTAACTAACTAACTAGCTAACTAACTAACTAACTAACTAACTAACTAACTAACTAACTAACTAACTAACTAACTAACTAACTAACTAACTAACTAACTAACTAACTAATTGAAATACGAAATACTCTGCGCCAAAACGGATACCGCACTTTTATAAACAGCATCTTTTAGAGTGCCTCAAGTGGACAAACTTGATATATGAATTTAGAGCCTACGTACAATGTTTTCGAGGGCTTTGCGAAAGTCCTACTCCCAAATTAGTGACATACTTCAGAGAGGTGCATAATACATCAATTTCGTCCACTTTAGATGCATTATTATGTGCATTTGTTATCAATTGTAGCAGACAGGCAGAGAAACAAAGAACTTTATTGGCAGGGTCCTGAGAAACCCAGCGCTAGGGCAGAGCTGCATCAGTTGTAGCAGGTGAAAAAAAAAGAAAATATGCGGTTTTACGCGCTAAAACCACGATCTGATTACGAGACACACCGGATCGGGAAACCCTGGAATAATTTCGACCACCTGGGATTCTTTAACGTGCACCTAAATCTAAACAAGCGGCTGTTTTCGCATTTCGCCCCCATCTAAATGCGGCCGCCGTGGCCAGGCAATTGTAGCAGATCACAAATGAGTAGAAAGGAACTAGGGCCGTAAACCTAGTGAAACGTTTTAAGGGTCAGCTATTTGGTGAATACTGTACGCGAAAAATATTTTCTTACAGCGCTCCATCTGATTGGGTCAGTACGCGAGACGGCAGACGTTATTTCCGTCGTGGCCGCTGAAGACAGAGCCGAGCTGGCTCCGGAACGTCGGTTCTAGTAAATAAACCTCTGGTTGGACACAACGTCTATCATATAAGATATTTTATAAAGCATCCATCATCAACAAAAAAAAAGTGACATCCAAACGAGATGCGCGTGAAGTTTTAATTTGCGCAATGCAAATAGCTGCCATCGGAGGTGAGAGTAAACCGCTCCTAAGTACGGAAAAGATATGGAAATATAGAAATGAAAAAAGAAAACATTGGGAAACAGAGAGGCGCATCTTTCTATTCTTTTTCCTCTCCACGAAGTTGTCGTATAAACAGCGAAAGTTTTATCGAAGTCTAAACGAGCACACACAATGCGGAACTCTGCGTAAATATTCGCCTCTCCTCGCGTCTTCTTCGGGATTATTGCAGGCTTACTTTTTGTCTTCTGCACGTTAGACTAAAATTGTTTCGTTGTACGGAAATAAAAAAAAATGTTGAAGTGCTCTGTGCTGCAGTTGCTTCCGGATCAGGTCGAAGTAATTATGGCTCGTGCCTACACGTTCACCGTGCTCGCACGCGTTGTTTGAGCGTAACTTAAATTGCAATGGGAACGGCTAAAATGAAAAAAAAGAAAGCATATTTAAAAAGAGGCGCTTTCTAAAAAAGCAATGCAGAAGAACCACTAATGTCTAGGCCTTACAAATATTGGTCGCGACATCTTCAAGAAAAAAAAGAAAGAAAAAAAAACGTGTTCTCTGCGAGAGAGGCTACAAGCCAGACAACACGGGTGCTTGCCGGAACGCGACGGCTCTCCTCCGCGTGCCTGTGCGCATGCGCGGATTGTGCGGGACAGATCGTTATTGAAATGAGCCCACAACTTCAGGCGTTTAAAATGAGCCCACATATGTGTCCGGGCATAGACGTCCTCGAGAGAATTCGCAACGTAGAGCAACAACGCGGCCTCAACATAAGACGCAGACATGAAAAGATTTTCATACAGCCCACATACGTGTCCGGGCATAGACGTCCTCGAGAGAAGTCGCAACGTAGAGCAACAACGTGGCCTCAACATAAGACGTAGACATGAAAAGATTTTTCTTTGATGTTCGAAAGAAACAATGATTTTGAAATGAGTTGAATTGAAAAAGAGAAAACATTTAACTACGCCTGGCTTGTTCGGGATGTTCCTCGCGTGACTCGGTGGTCGAAGGTGCGCGCGAGCGAATATGCATTACGGCCGCTACGCGCACGCTCGAATGGAAGCGCGCAGCACGTGAAAGAAAAGCAGCAACGAAGTAAAGAAAGAGAGACAGAGAGAGAGGGAGAAAAGAAAGAGAAGTGATTGAGAACCGCAAGACAAAAGTGTGGTGCGGGCTTGCTGCTTCGTGGCGCGGTAACGTTCCTCTCCTAGGAAATAACGGCCAGTTAGACGGCGCGCGCGTTCCCAGCACCTGACGCCGTTCTCATGTGTATAACGCCGAGGCACGCGCAGGTTCGGCTTGTGCTTCTCTTTCGCGTTAAAAACCGTGCAGTGCTGGGGAAGCTACGGCGAATTTCGGAACGAACTCGCGCGCAGTTTCGTTGTCTGTGTACTACAAATAGACAGCTTCGACTGTTCGTAAAGTTGTCCTCTGTAATTACAGAAAGCCTGTATATTGGCTGCCGAGAACAGCAGCTGCGAAAATCACTGCTCAAGCAGTCCGTACAGATGGTTAACCAGCGAAGCTGAAACCTGTAGTCCCGGTGTTTATCAGTTGGTTAATCCCGACGGTTCATCAGACGACGGCTTGGTAGGCTGCCGGATCCTCGGTACCCAGTTCGTGCTTGCGCTCGGCTGCACGAGGCTGTTCTTGTGCCCGGGATGCAGCGTCGGCACGGCTTAGACGAGCTCGTTCCTGGTTATGCTCGCGGCGTTGCTGATCGAATGCTGCCTGTTCCTGAGGAGTACGTATGACGCGTGGCCTACCGATTTCGGAGCCGAAGAGAAACTGCTGCGCGCGCGCTCGGCTGCCACGGAGAGCAACGACGTCAGTACTGGCGCAGCCAATAGCGCGCCTCTTTCTCTTGTTTTTTTTTGCGCATAGGGTTGCGCCGGAAGAGTTTTCAGTTATACAGCCTCGCTGTAAAAGTTTATGCCCTTTGATATCTTGTGGTATGTCGATTTCCATCTCGACTGTTCTCGGCAGTGTGTCGGAACGGTACGAAAAAAAAACGAAAAACGAAAAAAAAACCGACATTTCTGACCGGAACGAAAACGCAATCGAAACCTTATTTATTATTTTGTTACGCAATGAAACTGAAATACTTTTGATCGGGTTTCAGTTCCAGGGAAGAGTCGGCAATACGAAACAACGGATGTCAGGCAACGTCAGCGTTAGCGCGTATCTCAATTCAGGCGAGGATAGCGCGAGCGATAGCCGATGGAGCGCTGCAGTAACCCTGGCTCTGCACTAACTCTGCACTAGCAGATCGGCATCGTAGCAAAACCCAGGATTTGCGCGCTGAAGAGCATATCGGGGCGTTTTCTACGAGTACAACGCTTTGTTACCGAAGCTTTGTCGTTCGTTTGTGTTCGTTTAAGTTCGTTTTATCGCAACACCGGTCTCGCATTTCGGCGAGTGTACTCGATGACGTGCTGCTTCTGAGATCACGCTCAGTGCCTTGACTCAAGACACTGCAATTGATCTCAGAATTCATAATTTGTTTGTTGAGAAAAATAAATGCTATGTTTTTATGCTTACGTTGCTTCGAAAATTTCTTCATGGAGCCAAAACCGTTATGAACCGTTACGGATGATTTGTTGTTGTTGTTCCGAAGCAGAACCGGAGCGGACTTTTTTCAGTGGAACAGAGCTAAAACTCCCACGAGAAGCATTTCGTTCCGACACCCTGTTTCTCGGGCTCATGCACAAAGATTTACAGCCAGACGATGATCTATGCACTTCAAATAATAAGCTGTGCAGCGCAGGCGAAGCTGCGAACTTTAAAAAATAAAGAAATTAAGGCGGTTTGTAGATTTTATACTTACAACTGACCGCTTCGCCTCCTTGACTCTTGTATGTGATATAGAGGGTCCGCAGATTGTCTGTAGAGAAGACTCGTTAACAAATATATCCCCTTTGGTCCCTTGTGGTCTGTGTACTTCTATACAGAATACCTTCAGACCTTTATGAAGTGAATACACTCGATCTGAAGATACCGAGTAGGCTGTATTGCGCTGTAGACTTTTACTGTATAAAGTGTAGAGAATCTGCACCTCTCTGACAGGCCATCTTCACGTTTTACATTTCTTTTCTCTTAGCCTAGATATATTTAGATTGATTGTTTGGAGATAGTTGGTATAGGCTCGGTGACGTAGGCAACAGATAGTCGAACGTTCATGGTATCCGCGCTTATGGGTGTCGCATACGTCTCTAGGCTACTGCTCATGAGTTGGTAGCTTAGTGGCGACGGCATTGCGCTCTTGAGCACGACGTGCCGAGTTCTATTTCCAAAGAGGGCGGGCGCATTTCTATGCATTGTTCCTCTTTAGCGCTTTATCCATGGTGGTCGGACCGTTGTGAACCGTCATCAACCACACTCCGGCGGCGGCTGCGACTGGCGCGGCCGCGTGAGCCGTATCTTGAATGTGATCTGCGGTGAAAAAAAAATTAAATTATGGGGTTTTACGTGCCAAAACTACTTTCTGATTATGAGGCACGCCGTAGTGGAGGACTCCGGAAATTTCGACCACCTGGGGTTCTTTAACGTGCACCTCAATCTAAGTACATGGGTGTTTTCGCCCCCATCGGAATGCGGCCGCCGTGGCCGGGATTCGATCCCGCGACCTCGTGCTCAGCAGCCCAACACCATAGCCACTGAGCAACCACGGCAGGTGATCTGCGGTGACGACAGCGAGCGTCGAAGCTGTCACGTGACAGCTTCGTGTGCTCTGCGTTCTCGTCGCGCAGCTCGCGTTGAAGCGAGAGGCAGCGCGAAAGCGAATTCGCTCCCTGCTGCTGCGGGCGCCATCTTGAAAGCGGTCGTCTTACGGGGCGGACGGGCCGTTTTCTCGTTGGATAAGCGTAGAAATGCTCACGCATTTGATAACTTGCTTTGTCCGCTTCGCCCACTTTGGATGGTTGAACGGGCGGCGTTCTCGAGCGAGAAACCGGGGGTGGTAAAGCGGGAGAGGCTGGCGAAAGTAAGAAGGGGCGAAATTCGCGAAGCTTTGCATTCGTAACCGATTTCTGCCATTGGCGGATTGACTTCGATTATACTAGGTCCAGGGTCAGGTTTGGCTGATATTTTCTGTTACGAACAGTACCAGCGTAATGCGCACGGGTGAAGAACTATAGAGGAGCGGTGGAGGAAGCGCGCACGTGCCGGAGAAGAGATAGTGGGGCCCCACCTGATTGGACGGCGCAGGCGACGACGGTCGCTGGCGGCGTCACGTGGCGAATATCACGTGACGCCTTTGCCTCATCGGTCTTAGCGTGGCGTGGAAAATCTGGATATCCCGCCGCATATTAGTGCGATACCCGATTTTAGAGCCAAGTTCTTAGGTGTCCGTTCCTGCTTCGAGCGTCGCCGTGCCTCGGCGACGTATACCGAGCGAAAGAACTCAGCCGCGGAAGATGAAAGAGCGAACGCGGAGCGCAGGATGAAATACGGCGAGAGCGGAGAGAGAGCGAGGAGGAAAGCGGAGGAGGAGGGTGCAGTGAGAGAATGAGGAGGAAAGCGGAGGAAGCCGCCTCGGAGCACCGCCAGATGGCGCTCGCGTCCGCGGCAGCCGCTAAACCGGTCGTGCGGGGGAAAGAAAAAAAGAACCAGAAAGCTTGCCTTCGGGCATAGCGTTCGCCGCAAGCGCATGCCGGTTAAGATTACGGTTGCATAAGCTGCAGTTGCCGGGAAGCGGCAGCTGTGTGGCCAGTCTATATATAGCGGCGTGCCTCGTGGCTTTGCCAGTCGGTGCTGTGATCGGTGCGATGCCTCAATATAGCGCAACATTAAAATGCGTGTTCAGTTGCGCTCAAATTTATCCGCTTATCGCTCGGCGCAAGAAGCGCCCGCTGTATCAAATTTCTTTTTCAGCGGTGGCGCCGATTCGGATGAGAATTGTTAGTAAGAAAAAAAAAATCAGGCAATCGAGGTGCCGAACATGCATGCTATTGCGGAATGTTGCCGGCGAATGCCAAAGAGCCCTTTCAAACGGTAGGCCTTGTGAATTAGGCTCACAACTTTCCGTGAATCAAAGGATAGTAGGATCACTTCAGAAAGCTACCGCAGATTTTGACTATCATGTACGACAGTTTCCGTCGCGTTTTTTTTTTTTAAACTCCATCTTTCGCAGCGCAGCATGCATGGTTTTGGAGAACAACCATATAGCCGGTACTGTCGTTGTCGTCTCGGATAATCTGTTTACACTGCAGCTTTAAACTCGTTTTATTTGCCATTATCCATCCAAGTGCTACGCATTGCTTCGCCATGCAATCACGTGAAGTAGTTCGCCAGCCG
>NC_091826.1:39490116-39629107 GCF_038994185.2 Dermacentor albipictus
ACACCATAGCCACTGAGCAACCACGGCGGGTCAAAGGGAAATAAGGAACGCTTTGAGGAACAAAGGAGCTTTGCATCTCGAAGGGGGGTCGGACGTGTGGAAGAACGGGCGAATTCTAAAGTGGATTGAAATGCCCCTTTGAATTTGTCAGGAAGGCAGGGTTGGAAGGATAGATAGATAGATAGATAGATAGATAGATAGATAGATAGATAGATAGATAGATAGATAGATAGATAGATAGATAGATAGATAGATAGATAGATAGATAGATAGATAGATAGATAGATAGATAGAAGAGCAAGATAGAAGGTTCCTGCAGATCAAAGTGGCATTAGCATTTTGCTTCATAGCCAAGGAAACGTGGCTGTTCTTGTTGTACGGCGATTTCTTACCCAGCCGGCGCTGCGTTGTTTTGCTTACATTTCTTTTATTTTGCCGGCCTGGACGTTCGGCATGCGTATCTTTTTGAAAGCAGAATGGTGTAGAAACGGGAATGCCAGGAATGTTGACGGCTTTTCGCGCTTCTTTGAAGAAGGTGGGGGCGTTCCGCGTAAACACCCGTCTTAAGAATTTCTTACTTTATTTTTGCCGTTTAAGTTCTGAGCCACTTTATACGGTGCGAATCTCGTGTTTGGGTGTTTTGATGACGTTTATTTAGGTGCGATATTTAAGTAAGATAATTCAAGTCGGCATACTTATGCGTGAGCATGACAACGCAGGATGGCTGTTATGGCTAAGAATTTCGAGTTATACCTGAAAAAGACAGTAAAAGACGACGCTACGTATAAAGTTAGACAGGCTTTCTTTCTTTTAAATGCGTAAGCATTTCTACGCATGCTCAACGAGAACCCCGTCCGTCTGTCACGTAAGACGAGTGCAATGACTCATACACCCGTAAACAAGCAAAAAATGCATTGACTCATACCGCCTTAAGGCAGAGGCTACAAGCGCTCAGCGAAGTGAAGGGACCAGTTCATACATTCATTGAAATGACCTATACAACATACAGAATGGCATAGCTTTCAATAACGAACAAGCTCAAAACAAGCATCCGAACCGTCAATAAAGCATTCCATACCCCCTTAGCAAATGTAGTGATGGTTTTGAAACAGCTTCGCTGGGCATTCAGGTTGATAAGGACAGATAAGAGTTGATTAGGCTCGGATCATGTCCGATAAGGTTGATAACGACCGTTGAGAGTTGATAAGGGTTCGTACTGGTCGGATCAGGCTTCGTAACATTTATAATGACAGTGGGGCTGCGTGGCGACGAGCAAGCTACACAATGCTTACGCATACTTAGACAACTCCCGGAGGAGTTTCTGCATGAATTTGTTTGTTTGTTTGTTTGTTTGGTACCAGCCGTTTGGTTCCTTTAGCGGGAGAATGTTTATTGTGACTTGTAAAAAAGAATACGGGCCGGACTTTCTCAAATTTGCCCGCCTAAATCGCGTCGCCGTTGCGAGCAATTTGACGCCAGTGGTACTAAACGTATTCCCCTCGTGTAACTGGCCGCATTAGCGCAAACTGATTTTGCATATCTCGGTGCTTGTTTCCAAACACGGGAGAGGCGATTTCGCAAATTTCTCAAAACACCAGGTGTGGCTTGCTATCGCAAGTAATGAAGAAAGCACCGCCTCCAGCTTATAGCGAGATCTCTTTCACAGAGCGCTGTGTAGGCGCGCTTTGTTGGCGGCTCGCGCTCGCCTAAAAGGGCTTTCGTGTTTGCCACTGTTCGCTCACGCTTTGCCCGCAAATCTTATTAATGTTATTATCGACCGGAATGAAAACATGTTTCACGTGCTGACGTTTGCCCGATGTTTATAGTCTGCGTGCTTGGCTCGGGTGGAACGGCTCGTCGCTGTATATAGCTGATACCACATGCGCATTCGGTCTCCCGAATCTTTCCAGGAATCCGGTGGCCTCTTCGGGTTTGACTTTCTCGTCTCGCGTTATGCACGTTGAAGTTATAGTATCACGGTGAGGCCGAAGTTACGGTGTTCAGACATGATTCGTTTCGCGGCGTTTATTGAATATTCCTAGCGGAAAGCTGACCGACCTTTCGTGTCACGTCCGTGTTGACAAATGTGGCTTTGAGGGATATTGAACAATGTTTGCAACAACGTTAGAAGAGACGTATCTACGAGAAACTGCGAAAGCATAGTATTCACCTTGTGTTGACGCAGGTATAGGTCTTGAATATACGCGTTTCCGTATGCGGCAATGTCCTTGAAGCTTTATCGGTTTGCTACGGCAGCAGTGGAGAGCGACAGCTTTTCCATAAATCGCAGGTTACGGAGATGTCGAACGCTGGAGGCTCTGTCGGCGGCAGGCGCACCGGTAGCGTCCTCTCGGGACACTTTTTGCAACCATTACGACATGCGTTACGTCATCGTTCTTGCAGAAGCCGACGAAATAAAAACGAATCCGCTATGCTCTCACGATTCTTGCCACCGACGGGTGCACCAGCACGATAAGTGGGTCGCGGGTGTTTCAAATATGGCTCGGCGGACTCTAGTTGACGTTCTCGCCACAAGATGGCTCCTACCATCGGTACTTCTTGAAGCCCCTTAAACTTCGTCATGTTGTGACACTCTCCTCCTCCGCCTTCACTCCTCCTCGTTTCTCCTCTCTTTAACGTTTCCTCCTCGACCGTGGCGCCGCCTACACTGCTCGAGCGTAGCAACGGCGCCACATTGCGCTCCTCGCCTATGCTCCTCACCCCTCCGTAGACGCTTCTAGAGCAAAAATGGCGCTGATGCACGGCGCGAGGGCCCACGTGATGTTATTGGGCCAACAGCGACGCGGCGTCGGCCCCGACCAGAGCGCGCGAGGAGGAGGCGGCATTCTTCAAAGCGTGCCGCTACTTCGCGAAGTTTAAGGGGCTTTAGTACTTCTTACGTCTGTCTCCTCGACGTACCGGTGATCCGTGAATGAGTCTTGTACGTTGACAGACAGGCTAAAACTGTTTTGCATGATAACTCTCGATTCTGGTAGCGTAAAAGTGCGTTGGCGACCTTCGTACGATTGCCACATGTGCAGTTATGAAGAAACTGAGCTCAAGCTCTGCACTAGGCTGGTGCGCTCTGTGTGCGTAGTGACGTGGGTCTTGACCGTTGCGTCCAGCAATTACAGTTCCCGTAATGCGCGCCAAACATAATTAACTTCGTTAAAGAAGGCTTTCTGTATTCTGTTTTTTTTCCCTTAAATCGCGCGCAAAATTGTGAAAGCAGAAAAAAAGAATGACTTCAGCGTCAACGGAAGGTTTGCATTAAGCTTACGCAATAACTTTTTGGAGATTTAGGGGAATGATTCGCGTAGTTGACGCTCTATTGAAAGTGGGCTGTTAGCGCAACTTCAGTCGCGAACAGAAAATAACTGACCTTCTAGAACGCCCGTTACGCGTACTTACGTTAAAGTGCGACACGTAATGGCCGTGTAACTCGTTTCTAAGCATGGAGTAAGTCTCAGGTGTGCGTTTTGGGGGGCGCATTAGGCCTCTGTTAAAAATGTAGCTGAACCTTGAAACAGTGTACGACGTGTCGGAGTAGTTTCGTAATTGTTCGCGTTGTTCGTTAAGAGTTGCACAGATATGCTAACGGTTTTGTCTCCTTTCTTTTCTGCTTCGTTCTCACTTTGCAGCAGCCGGGATCCACAGTGGTACTCGAGACCGACGATCACGGCGTGGTCCACGTGAAAGTTGTCGGTGAGTCTCTTCGCCTTCTTCATGTGCCCCGGGGCTCTGTGTGGCAGCGAAAGAATAAAGAACGCATTTTAACCCCGTAACGCCCAAAAGCAGTTCCACATCAAGCGGAATTAGAACGAATCGTTCACCTTTATGTACGACCGTGGAGAGCACATCTGTGCAAGAAAGCAATGAAATGTTATATGAGCTATAACTTCGTTAGTGCCGTAAATAATTAATTAGTAATTGTTTTTTTGCTGAACTGTGAACAGCTGACATCTGGTTGCAGTGTATCAAGAACGCTACTATATATAGGCTATACAGTAGGTTATCTCGTACGTAACTTAACATTTCGAGGCAATAAATTCACCGTAGCTTATGTTGGATGCGTTGCGCATTACGAGGACCACGAAGCTTTTAGCTGGGGAGACCAACTCTGATTTCCATTATGAAATGCAAGTGAAATGCAGAACTACTCTTGTTACGCAACGAGGGGAGCCATTTGCATTAATATATTGTTGCAGTTAAGAGAGAACTGAATACTATACTGACTGTACAAGGAGCAGCATTTGATTTACGGGCTGAATTTAAGAACTTGCTGAAAATATGTGCGGTGCACAAAGAAAAAGAAAGGAAGCACGCAGTTTGCATGTCTGTAAATCTGCACCAAAGACAGACGTCCCAGTTCTGTAATTTGAATCTATTACGATATGTAGAGCGGATAAATTTAATGTACGAATTCAATTTCAATTTTCCATTTTATTTCGTACATCATTCAAAGAAGACATAGATACAGAAGGAGGTCTAGTAGTGAATAAACTGTATGTGGGACTTTCAGTTAACACCTACATATACCAAAGAAACATAACTATGCAATGACTCACCTATAACTGTGCATTACAACTATGCATTATAAGTATACAATAAATTTTTAGCTGTGCGATAACTCACAGCTTGCGTGAAATAGTGACAATGCCTCCAAGGGTGCTGCAAAAGTCTTACTCAGAAATTGGTGGTATATTTCAGAATTGTGCATAACATATCAATTTCGTTCTCCTTGGATGTCTCAATACCTGCATCTTAAAAATTTTCATATCGCGTCTATTGCTGAGTCACAGAGTTGTAAACGTTGTGCTTCAAATTTCCAACTCTCTTGCTATTTCTTTAGATTTCTGTAAAAAAAAATTCGATACCCAAAAATAAAAGAAACAGTGTTCTTTGAAAATCACCAAACCTCGTCAAATTCTATGCAGCTGAAGCTGAAAGAAGGCTATTTCTCCATTTCCTGGTATTTAAATACTAGCTCCTAAGACATGCTTCTCATTAACGCCTAATTTATTCCGGCATTTTCAAGGAAGGTAACGAAAAGTGCACCCGCCCAATTAGCATTAGCAGCGCTCTAGCACGCTAAAGCTGGTTGGTGAGGCACAAAAAAAAAAATGTCGAAATTCAGGTGCGATTCGTCGAGGACGCCGTCGCCGTTACAGGGATAAGGCCAACTAACGCAAAAAAAAAGAAAAATTGGTGACCTCATGACAGCGCACACTAGCTCAACACCAAAAGCAGATGAGTGAGTGAAGAAACATTTATTGTAGGTCCGGCGAGGACGCGAACTCGTCGCGCACCCGGCTAGTCCCACGTCGGGACCGGCAGGTCTAGCCCACCGGCCCGGTCGCGGGCACGCCGGACAGCCAGGATGTGTTGGAAGACGTGGCGCAAACGTTGCCTAGCAACTGATTGCTTTATTTTAAAGCCGAACCTCGTGTATACATTTTATACATAAGTTCACGTTGGAGGGAAAGGGGGGGGGAGAGTGTGGTATGAATATTACATTAGTACGTAGAGTAAAATTTATGGCTAGTGGTGGATTTCATGTAGACTAGATGTTTTGTAGATTCCTCGTCAATTCTATTATAGCGATAGAGAAAACGTGTGGATGTATTGACCTGCGTACTGCGGCGTTCTACCAAGGCGTACAGTATGTACAGTACTTCTCACTCTTAATGGAAACACCTAGCTTGCGATTAAGACGGTGCATGTGGAAGTCTTGTGTTTTGTCGAAAGGAAAATAAATTGGCATCAGGAGCACCACAGGCTGACGTCTACTCATTAAAAAGTAGTCGGCATGCCTTTTTTTCGATAAGTAAGCTGTAATTGGTTACCTAACACCCGTAGGCAATATTTTTGATGACCGAGTGATTAAACGAATTTATTCAACAATAAGTGTACATAAAGGTTAAAGCTAAAAATTAAAAAACACATTTATAAAGTATGAAGAGCAATAAAATTGCACATGACCTCAGGGCTCAGGGGTTAAAAGTTTTCACAAACGAGACCGCTCTTTATGAAACTAAGTAGTTTCGAGTATACTTTAAACGTAAACCGTACTGTACGCTACTTTCAATCCGAAGTCCTGCGTAGCGCGCGGTACTTAATCGTACATCATCGTTTTCGTTGACGTTCGCACAATATCGCTGCTGTCCGTTGGTTGTTTAATAAACCGCTTACTTTGCTGCCGACATGTATTCTTACGGAGTGACTGCACAGCACGATATCACACACACTGTTTCAAATCTGTGCTCGTGCTGAATAACATTACTGGTTATCGTTGCTCCACAGGCGAGCATCTCGTGATTGTCTGTCAACATTAGTACACACGCAGCCGCAAGAAATCGACCCGTTTCGTTAATGGCTCCCGCGAACATTTCCATCCGCAAACGGCAGTTTCTGCTCCCAACCACTGCGCCTGTAACGACGGTACACGGGCACATCGTATTATGCGGGTGCGTATACGTATAATCCGAATGGTTGTCATCGTCTTCGTCGTACGGCGGGTATAATCGGAAACGCAAACACGCAGTCGTGAATTTATTATGAACAATTTTTTTTCGTCGGTCCCGTGTGCTCTGCTTCGAGACGAGCTCTGGGGTGAAGCCAAAGCGCCGGCAAAAATTCATGACGGCCGACATTCGCTTTGATGGCGACGCCAAAAAGTAAATTCACACAGAAATCCCGCTTTTGGCGGTGGCCTTGGATTGAAGAAATAAAAAAGAAAGTGCAAGTCACGCTAGGCAAGTCACGCTGTGATATGCAAATCAGATACGGCCTCAAATTTGGAAGCCAAATATTGGGACTTGAATCTAAAATGCGCAGAAATGTAAATAAAGAGAAAAAAGTAAGAAAGACCTCCCTAGGGCGATCTTTTCATCTCGGCTCTGTGTAAACTGAAGCCGCGCGAATGACGAAAAAAGGAAAAAAGAGCCGCCATTACCGCGATTTTATCATCCGCGCGCTTTCCCTTCCAAGTCAAACATATAACAAAATCAAATCAGACTGTACGGCCCGTTTGCTTTTGTGAGTTTATTCGTACTGTGCACCGAGACTTGCGTGCTGAGAATCTTGGGAACGCTGACCGTTTGCATATATTTGACTCGTTTCTTGTTTTCTTTTTTGAAAAAAGAACACCAATCTAAAAAAAAGAAAATTCCGTCTCATCTTTCCTCTTTTTCCCACTGAAGCATATTCACCTAACACACACACAGACAAAATATTTGGGGAGGCCATGCAAACTCTATGGGCGCATTTTTAAGGCAATATAGAGATTGTCTATACCGTAGCCCGCGAACTTATGGCCCTAATGTTAACTTGGAATGGTGTCTGCAGACGCTCTGCGAGGAGAAATCCAAATTTAGGTTTCGGGTTTCGGCACTCAAGGCCTTCAGGGCTTTGCTGAAGTTTTTAAGGGCTTGTGAATTGTGCGACCGCATTTGAATGTTGTAGCGCGTAGCGTCGCGTTACTGTGTGCATATTTCTCGTTTTATTTTTGTTTCTCTTCTTCCTCCTATTCCCTTTATCCCTTTCATGAGCACATGGTAGCCAGGTGGTATTTATACTGGCTAACCTCTGTGTCTTTCCTTCCCTTTTGTCCGTCTATCTATCTATCTATCTATCTATCTATCTATCTATCTATCTATCTATCTATCTATCTATCTATCTATCTATCTATCTATCTATCTATCTATCTATCTATCTATATATCTATCTATCTATCTATCTATCTATCTATCTATCTATCTATCTATCTATCTATCTATCTATCTATCTATCTATCTATCTATCTATCTATCTATCTGTCTGTCTGTCTGTCTGTCTGTCTGTCTGTCTGTCTGTCTGTCTGTCTGTCTGTCTGTCCGTCCGTCCGTCCGTCCGTCCGTCCGTCCGTCCGTCCGTCCGTCCGTCCGTCCATCTATCTATCTATCTATCTATCTATCTATCTATCTATCTATCTATCTATCTATCTATCTATCTATCTATCTATCTATCTATCTATCTATCTATCTAACTATCTATCTATCTATCTATCTATCTATCTATCTATCTATCTATCTATCTATCTATCTATCTATCTATCTATCTATCTATCTATCTATCTATCTATCTATCTATCTATCTATCTATCTATCTATCTATCTATCTATCTATCTATCTATCTATCTATCTATCTATCTATCTATCTATCTATCTATCTATCTATCTATCTATCTATCTATCTATCTATCTATCTATCTATCTATCTATCTATCTATCTATCTATCTATCTATCTATCTATCTATCTATCTATCTATCTATCTATCTATCTATCTATCTATCTATCTATCTATCTATCTATCTATCTATCTATCTATCTATCTATCTATCTATCTATCTATCTATCTATCTATCTATCTATCTATCTAATCTATCTATCTCGGTTTCGCAGAGGATCAAACTAGCGAGAGTTAAAATGCTTCTGTTCGTAGACATCACGTAGCGAAAACATAAGGAACGCATGAGCTCAGAGTGGTCTACAATAGGTCTAGAAACATCCTACGGACTGCCCAAATCAAATTTGTAAAGGCACGTCGTAACTCGAGTAATGAAGTGGTGTCCGTGTGCTTTATTGAATCCTTTTCTGTAGTAGCTCTCGAAGCGTGATCTTTCTTTTTTTTTTCTGCTTGCACGCAAGCAATGTCACAAGTTCAAGCAAAGTTCGCACATGGCATATTTAGGTGACTGGGACGGCGCGAACATCGACCCACAGTTGTAGTGTTCGTGTGGATTTCCAAATTACACCGTGCGCTCGCCTGCTACGTCGTCTGGCTGCGTGCTTTGGCTGCTCCGTGACAATCGTTGTTGCGAACAACTATCGTCCACTGACGCTCTCGCAATTCCTATAGTAGCTCGGCTGCGTGAGAGTGTTCCGGAGCTTGGCACACGGGGTGTGTTCTATTGCGGCTCGCACGTGGATTCGAAATTGAGGACACGCTGCTGTAATTCTCACTACTATCGCGAGCACTGCGCAAGAACTTTGACTACCTCGTCACCTAATAGTCAACGTACTCAACGCGCTCTTCATCACCGAAATCACAGTCGTCAAGTACTACGTGACGTCACACCACAGGCGTCACGCCTGTGGTGTGAAGGGTGTTCCACGCCCGCTGCCTTTGACGTGAGTGACGTTGTTTAACATTCCCAGAGCTAGATCTAGTACAGACGCACAAATGCCACAAAAGAAAGTTGACGTGGGGAGCCAGCGGAAAGCACCGTTAATCAATTTGTATATGCATCGTCGAACGGAAGATGCGGATTCGGCTTATACTTGTGGCAACGTCTTTTCTTCCCCCTTTCATTTGCCTTTCCATTATCATGTCTCCGTTTCGAATAAACAACGCAGTAATCTTTCCTATACCTTTGTTACCTTTTTTTGCATTCATTGTCTCTTGATGAGTTCGATTCTACAGCTTAAACGCGATTCCGCAAATTTTCTGCAGGTGCGATCGACAAGTAAGCTTCACCATACACTGGCGACTCGCTACGGAAGCGACAGTTTTCGCGAGTGAGCAAGGCAGGGCAGGGCAGGATTTGCTGATCGTAAAGAAAACGTCGTTGCTTTTCATTTTACGAGTCGTGACCATTCTTTGTTGCGCAATAATCCCTTAAGCTCCGCGCGAGCGTTTCAAAGCGTTTTTCTCCCCGTCTATTGTCTTCTATTGTCCGCGGTGCCAGCTGAATCCCGAATATATTGCAGTCTCTCTGTCGGTCCGTTTCGGATTCTAACGACTGCAGTGGCAGCCTGGGAAGAAAAGAAAGGAAGAAACAAATAAAAGGAGCGCGCCGAATGACGCAGCCGGTGACGTCAGACACTGGCGAGACGGGCCTCCCACATTCCTGGGTGACCTTTTCAGCTCATCTATTTGCACGCGCACTCAAGAAGAAAAAAAAATAAAAGACGACGAGTAGCAAGGGGCTCCACGATGGGATGAAAGCTAAAAAAAGTTACAAGAGACTCGGAAGAACACAGCCGAGACCGATGAAGACAGAATCGCTGGAGGGGAAACGGAAGGGATCCCTTGGTTAAATTCGTTTCCTTTTTCGGCAACAACAGCGATGCCTGTCCCCTCCTTGAAGCTCGTACGGCTGGTTCTATAGAAATCCTGTAGTTGTTTCCTCTTGCTTTTGTAGACACTGTAGATACACTCGGCGGACTTGTGGCCTCACACCTTCTGTAATCGACTAATAATTATGTACACTTTACGAACTTTTTTTTCGCAAGTCTGTGGACTCGACTGTAGAGCAAAGGAACCGGACTGTTTGAACAATATGTAGAAATTTTGAGGAAGATTTTCTATGAAGTCTGTAGAGTATACCAAAATAACCTGATGGCATGTGCGGCATTACACCTTGCGTCGTTGAGTAACGTTCACGCACTTTGTGAGAACATCCTTTTCGTATGTTTGTCGACTTCACAGTAGGTCGTGTAAACGAACTATAGACTCGCCGTGGTTGCTAAGTGGCTATGACGTTTGGCTGCTAAGCACGAGGTCGCCGGATCGAATCCCGGCCACGGCGGCCGCATTTCGATGGGGGCGAAATGCGAAAGCAGCCGTGTACTTAGATTTGGGTCCACGTTAAAGAACCCCAGGTGGTCTAAATTTCCAGAGTCCTCCACTACGGCGTACCGCATAATCAGATCGCGGTATTGGCGCGTAAAACGCCGTAATTTATTTTTTTAAAGAAGTATAGATTTCTTTCTGTACCCTGCTGAAAATTTGACAGAATATTTGAATATATTCCGCGAAGTCTGTCGAATGTCTCTATAGAGCTGTACGCACAAGACGGAGCGAATTCCGCGAACAAGCACCACGTAACTCAGTGCTGCGCAATCACGTCACGCGTGTGAGGACGAAGCGGTGATGTCATATTATCTCATGTTATGCCATGTTATGTTGTTCGTGCTATTATGTTATCAGGTGCTGTCGGCGCGATTCCTTGCGGTTTCAGACAGGAAGTGCTTGGCCGTGCAATCCAGTACGCCGTGTCAATCCGCCTTCAACGACCTGATGGCTTGCGGTCTCAGACTTTGTGTCGCGGAGTAATGTTCATCCAAACGTTTTTGTTCGCAATTCTACGTACTCGATGGTAGACCACAGGAAGTAGACTGCTTATACACTCTTTTGAGCTTTTATGTCACTGTGAATCCATAGATTGAATGCTTGTGGTTTTACGCAGTGTGTCGCCCGCCATCTTTTTATATGCTTTCAATCAATCAATCAATCAATCAATCAATCAATCAATCAATCAATCAATCAATCAATCAATCAATCAATCAATCAATCAATCAATCAATCAATCAATCAATCAATCAAATTCTAGAGAAGGACCCGCTCAAATGTCTACGCAGGAGAATGGCTTGAATAACTATCCTGTTTAGAAAATCTGGATAGCGTTACAGACGCTTTTATGTTAACTGTTAATTGCCTGCAGGCAGGCTGTAGACTTGTGACCTTATCGATTTTTGCAGCGACTTATGGTTACAGACTGTCTACAAACAACGCGTTCGCAAGTGTGAACTTGCGAGCATGAGCAGTCCGCGAAAAAAAAAATAAGCACACTGCTGAACTGTCGTTTTGTGAATCTCGTGTGCGTTTCACGATACGTTACAGCTTCCATCTAATGTTGCTTGTTGTATTCTTAGCTGTTGTTCACCGACAAGGTCATTTGGCGTGCTCATTTCGCGCTAACTTTCCCAGTTTCGGAATTTATTAACAACTACTTGGCTTTTATACTAATTCTTTGGCAACTCCAAGTATCAGTGTGTGAATCATTTTATTATCAATATAGTCACACAACAGCCGCCACGCTTTGTTCTATAGCAATACTTTTCAGCAAGCTTGGTTTATTTCTCCGGCGCTACATTGAAATGCATTAGCATCGCACACGTCGCATCTCATTCTCGCATAGACTAATAGAGGACTGTGGGCACTGTCGTGATCGTTCGTTCTTAGCGTCTCTCCTTGTTTCTCCTTCTTTTCGCTTCCTGTAACCGAGGCTGTAGCCGAGGGATTTTGTGGGATTTCATCGGTGCTTCTCGAGTATCGGTCCTGACAGCCCTGCAAGTTGTGGGTTCCTTCTTGAGACCCTGAAGTTGATGAGAATGCAGGAAGAAGAAACGGAAGAAGAAGGAGTAACACTGGCCAACGCAAAAAGAAAGAAACAAAAAAAAGAGAAAGAAAGATTTATGGAACGAGGGTTCCCCTTGGGAACTGAGCTTGAGGAACGAGATCCGCGTTCCGTCAAGTCTCGGGTGGAACGTCTCCGGCAGCATCTTTGATCAGAGCCGATAGTTTGGGCACGGGCCTCCTACTCGAATTAACGAAACTCGCGGCGAAGCGTGTCTGACGGCCGATCAATATGACCCGTATCGCCCTATCGAGATAAATTACATCTTCTATACCGTACAGGTGCCCTCCGGGTACACCCAGTAATCTACCTCTGACGTCACTACGTCAGAAGGGGGGCAAAAGTTTGGGTTGAGCCGAATGTGTTTTGGAATCTGAGGAGAGTGTGTATTTCGTCGCAGAGACCTCCGTCGTGTATTTAGTGGTGCTGTCTGTCGTTCCCGTGTACCATAAAACGCATACTGCCTGCAAGATTGAGGCCCACATTGACGGAAGTGCGTTTCCCTTTAATTGTTTGCAACAGCATGTCCAAAGCCTTACGCTGGCATATTATTATTGAAGGCTGCCGGCCATACAGCAACGATCCACTTACGAAATGAATAGGAATAAAGAAACCTTATTTGAAACGGCTCTTCGTCCGTGCCGTCAGACTTACGAAGGAGAAGCGTTGTGAGTTCGGCCACAGCAACTTTTGGAGTATGGATGAAGTATAGATTATTATTATTATTACTATAATCATCATCATTGTAATCATCGTCATCGTCATCATCAAAGGCCCTGGGACCGTTAACCAGCGGTACTCTGGCCGTGGCGTCGGATGCTTTCAACTACAGCCCCTCGGTCTCCCCTGAGCGTGCAGTTTGCGATTTTGTGTTCACTGAGATTCATTAATATGATTCTTCTAAAAGAAAAAAAAAATCCCCATTGATGGGGCCTAGACGGACGAACCTAAACACTAGGCTACAAAGGGCGCCGCAATCGAGGACTCCGGTTTAGCTTTGCTCGCCTGCGCCTCCCTAACCTAACTTCTAGAAAACACGAGTGTGTTTCTTTTTTTTCTTTCGTTTTTTTTTTCGTTCCGGCTAAATATAGGAATGTGGCCGTGGGGGCCGGAAGTCGAACCCAAAACTTCGTGCTGGGCAGAATGACCTCACATCCTCTTAGACACCTCAGCAGACGCACATCGTAGCGTGTGCAGCCTTTCTCAAACGAAACGAGGCCGCTATGTATGACTCGTGGGTTTCTATAACTGCTGGGTTTGTCGTATCGTGACCGTCAAAGATAAGTGGAGAGGGGGGGATGAGAGGAGTTCGTCTGACTTGGCGGAGTTTTCGAGCGTTGCCTATGTTGTAATAGATCGCATTCACTTTCTATAGCTATTTATACACATTCGCTTATGTGTGTCTTGACTTCGTTTCTCTGGGCAGAGGCTGTAACTGTATAACAAGGATAGCATACACACGCCGACTTTGTTACGGTCGCCGTACTGTTCGCGTAGAGCTGTGACAAGCTGTAACGCTGTATCTACCCGTTTGTTTGGACAGCAACATCGTGAAAGCTGTCATTGTTAAGAAAATGACGTGGCTGCGGCGCTGTCATGCGACTACTCGCTATTATTTGAGAGGGATTGGCGTAGAGTGTGATCAGGCTTATTTAGGAATTTCGTGGAAATTTGCTAAAATTTGGTGTTTTTCCTGTAGCGTTTTTATTTGTTGTGTTTCCACGTGAGCGAGCTTATGTTGGTTTTGATGTAAGTACCTTTGTCGTCGCATTTTGCTTCACGTGACCTTCACGGCCGGTTTGTTCACCTGCCAGTATTTGCGTACACTACGGACCACTCTTAAACAGGACGCCTAATCGATAATAAAGGTGGTGTAACTGAAACCCTTCTGCTTCGCCCGAGAGAAAAATTGATGAAATGTCACATTAGACTAATATTTATAAATTAAGGAAAAAAAGGAGCCTTCAAGCCGTCATGCCACAATTTTGGCTGTAATCACTGGCCAAATACAATATGCGTGTTTTCTCTGAATGTTGCAGATTGAGTCTGGACATGTTGAAAATATCAAATCTTTACTCCGAGCTTGAGCTACAGCGGGAAGCGAGTTACACATGAGACTTGAAATATATTAGTGCCTAATCTCTTTTCGGTATTCCTTCTCTCATTATCGTCGTCTTCGGTATAGCGTTATAAGGTTGTCACTTTGTTTACGCTGCTCTAGCTGTTACTAATTCTTTGCTATTATTTCTACCTATTCGAGAAAACGTCAAGTCTACGAACGTAGCTGTGTGGTATTTTGTTATACTAATTCACCGGTGTCTTTGTCCTGCAGTTACAAAAAATTTGTTCGTTTACCGCAGCAGCAATCATGGCTGTCGGTGTCGGACGGGATTACTCGCTCTTAATCAAATTACTCTTTTTTTTTGTTGACGTGTGCAGAATGCAGCGAGGAAGACGCGACGCAAGCCGCCCTGAAACGTCCGGCCACCCTGAGCCAGTCGGAGTACAACCTTCTACAAGGTGAGCCGAAGACATATGCCCTCTGCATCCCTTACTCCGTCTGTTTTATTTTCCCCGGGGTCAAGCACGGCAAGATTCCCATTATATCGAAAGCGAAATGTCGTTAATTGTTGCGCAGTCTTCGGCAACCTCTTCCTGCAACTTGCATCGACGTTTAGTTAAAGAAAGTACCCGGATGAGTAATTAAGTTTCACCTCCGTGAAGCGGCCAAAGTTATCTGCCCACGCGTCGGCAGCGAATGCAGGACATCTGCCGGGGCTGTGTACGGGCGCAAAATGTTCTTACGCTAGAACTGTTTGTTAAGAAAAAGCAGCCATCCATTCGGGATGTTTGCCTTATTACTCTCGAAAACGGACGGCCAGTGGCGGCTAGCAAGCTAGAAGGGAACCTCTTTGAGAATCCGGCCCCTGAAGTGTGCCTCTATAGGGTGTCTCAGCTGAGGTTAGCCAAGCTCTTCAACTTAAAAAAAAAAGTATTAAAATAAATGGTGCAAGATAGGATTTTGGGACCTACGACGTTCGGTCGTCAGGCCTCTGGCAACCAAACAGCGTAGTTCCCTCAACTTATCTTGCACCGCGTTTTTTGTAAGCATTTATATTTTATTGATTTAAGAGTTTGGCTAACGTTAGCTGAGTCACACGCTATACGTCCCGTATTCCAAAAGAACGTGGGAAGAAGTAATAGCTGTGCGTTCGAGTGCGGCTCGTGTTTGATCTACGACTTTGCTTCGAGTTATGAGGTAAGCAGAAGATGAAGCGAACGAGCACAGAAACACGCGAGCACAAACGAAGGAAGTATAACGGTCGGAGTTGAAATCGCCGTGGCGGTGAAGCAGCGAACAAAGAAGGAACGAACAGAAGCACAACGCAAACTGCGCCACACAATTCTAAAAAAGAACGCAGCGAAGGCAGCGAAGGTCCCTCAAGACTAATGAACTCTGACGTTTCGTGCGCGAGGCGGCAGTGAAGGAAAATAGAAGAAGAAAGAGAGAAAGGACGTCTCGAAAAAGAGGGGCTCACGAAAGTGGAACAGTTTCGTAGCAACGTATTTCTTTTTAAAGATTTATGGCGTCCTACGAGTTGTCCGAGCCGATATACAGAAAAGCGGACAGGAAAAAGAAGAACGCCGACGTCGAAAACGACAGCGTAGGAAATGGGAGCGTCTAAAACTTGCATAACTTTTCGAATAGCTGCTTTCCTGACGACGTGAAAAAGAGGCGAAACAAAGAAGACAATAGAGACGAAGAGAGAAAAAGGAGACGAGATTTCGTGGAGTGTGCGGAATGCAGAAAGTGTCGCTAGATTTGTCGGCGTCCCCAGGGGGGTGGGGGTGAGGGCACATCTTTTTTTTTTAATTTTCTTTCCCGCAATAACCCTCGACGCATTTCGCGTCATAAATCATGCCACCGAGGGTTCAAAAAAAAAAAAAGAAGACCTCTTCCCGCACTTCGTCGACGTCGTTGAACTGGACGCAATGGTCACACGGCAGTTAACGTATTGTTTATACGATATATACAGTGGCGTAGCCAGAAATTTTGTTCGGGGGGGGGCTACGCCACTGGCCCAATATATATATATATATATATATATATATATATATATATATATATATATATATATATATATATATATATATATATATATATATAGCTGCACGTTGGAGCTCAGCCTCCTCCGTAAGAGGAAGCTTTAGCTCGCGTGCTCCTATTTAAGTACATGTAGAAGGGGAATTCGTTGTTCCCACCAACCACCTCAGCAAATTTGAGGAGGTTTGTTGCATTTAAAAGAAAAAGTTTAATTCTAGTGACTACTGGTTTCAAATTTCTCATTTAGGTGGTCAATTATTTATTAAAAATTGGCCAAAATGGAACATTTTCAGGAAACGAAACTATCAAGTTTAAAACTCCCTGACTCAACAATCAAAAATGATATCACAATTCTGTGAATTGCATCTAATAGTACGTCTACAGCGGACAAAATAGATATGTTACACATGAATCTTTAAGAAAATTAGTATTGTGGAAATACGGCTTTTGCAGAACCCTGGTACACAACGTAAGCAATTCACATAAGATGCAAATTGACACAGCAAACTTGTCCGCTTTTACTGTTATAATAAATGCCGTTTACAGAACCACAATATGTTCTTCATGTATAGCTATTAGTTTGTAAACGTCGTGCTTCTATTTTCTCAAACTTTCGAATTTTCCAAAATATTTTAAACAAAATTCAGGCCCTAAATCGAAGTTCTGGGTCCAACAGACACTAGGATTTAACTTTCTCTCTCAAATGCAACCAATTTCAATAAAAGCGATCAGCAAGATTATCTCAGAAAAGCGTTTCTGCGTTGTACAAGTATTTGAATAGGCCGCGTCGGATTGGGCCCGAGCTAAAGCTTCCTCTTAAACAATTTATCGAGGGATCAAATACATGAATAATAACTGCATTGTCATTGCCAAAGATGCTGCAAACGCATTTTTGAAAGCTACGCACTGTAAATACAAGTAAAATGTGTATTTTTTAATAACATATTATACTCGTATGTGCCAAAAATTGTGCCCAACATAACTGACGTCAATGCTTCCATGTTTTTTGTCTACTTATTAAGTAAAGAAAATATCACGTGAACTTTAGAACTATATCAGTTCGAAACCAGGAAAGCAGTCCATGCCGCTTATATGAAAAATTAAAAGGCAATGAACTGAACAAGTTGAGGACAAATATGTTAATGAAACTTTGTCATTCAAGAACCCTGCTTACATTGTTGTACTTATGAAATGGTCAGTGAAAAATCTCAATGACGCTTTCGTTTGTTGCAATGTATTACGCAGGAGTAGCTGTCTCTTGTCGTGTAGCGTGAGTAATTGCACCGAAGTTATAGTCGCGACAAAGAGCACGTATAAAAAGCAGTTCTGCAAGATATATGAGGGCAAGTCATATGAATGAGCCAACAACGGGGTACTTTATTTAAAAGTAGTCTTCATGAGAATTTAGACATTTGTCCTATTGACTAACGAGTTGCGTGATTCCCGTCTTATAAAACTCCTTGGGTTGCTGCTTCAAAAAGTCTGTATCTGGTTCCCTTGAGCTGTTTTTTCGGTTGCCCCAAAATGTAGAAGTCGCAAGGTGACAGGTCTGAGCTGTATGGCGGATGTTGCAGCGTTTCCCACTTGAACTTTGCCAGTTTTGTATTAACCACATAGGCGACGTGGGGACAGGCATTGTCGTGGAACAAGATGACTCCATTCGTCAATTTTCCACGTTGTTTGTTCTTGATTGCGACACGCTGCCGTTCTGGCGTTTCACAATATCGGAAACAATTGATAGCCTCTCAAGATTTAGCAAATTCTATCAGTAATGGACCCTGTCGATCGAAAAAAAGTCAACAACACCTTTCCAGCGGAAATGATTGCCTTTACGTTCTTTGGGCGTGGTAAATTCGAATGTTTCCACTGTAAGCTTTGCCGTCGTGTTTCAGGCTCGTAGTAGTGGCACCAAGGTTCGTCCCCGATCACAGTTGCAAACAAGAAGTCGTCATGCTCATTGTGATACCCGATCAGATGAGTCAAGGCAGCGCGAAACTTCTCCGTCTTCTCGCGATGGATAAAAATCTTGGGGATCCATTGCGCACCAAAGAGCCGATAACCGAGAAGCTCATTAATTATGGCGTGAACCGAACCGTGACTGATGTTCAGACGGTCTGCCAGTTCATCGATGCTTATCCTCCGTTCTTGTTTCAGAAGCTCATGAACCTTTGAAATTGTGTAGGGGGTGATTGCACGATGGTTTTGGCCCGGTCTTGGAATGTCTTTGCAATGTCCTTTGAACCGTTTGCTCCAATGCCTCACAGTGGTCAATGAAATGCAGTGTTCAACGTACACGGCAGCCATATGGTGATTAATTTCTGTTTTGGAAACACCTTCAGCTGTCAAAAACTTCGCGACACCGAGCTGTTCAACTTTTGAAGTGTCCATTATGTGACGCCACCATATTCAACCCAGTGTATGAGAGCATTAAAGAACATTTATCTTCACACCTGCGTGTCACTTTTGTAAATAAGACATGCCGTTCTCCTACGCGCATGCCTCGCAGATAATGAACCAAACCATTATTGCGCGGTTAGGGTAGGCTCACTTTAATTTGACTCGCCCTCGTACATTAGAAATGCAAAGATACAATGGGATATGCAAATGTGAAAATAGGGCTTGATAAAGGACAAAAAAGTGTCACTGGAAACAAAGTTCACTTCATGTATACACAAAACCTCGCAACAAGATATTTAAGTATACTTATAAGTCCCCAATGAGTCTATGTATGTAAGAAGAAGTAACTGTATATAATGCGTCAAATAAGGCAAATAAACATGTTGCACAATCATAGATTCACAGAATCCTAGATTCCTCTCCCATTCCATCCACTGCCCCCGATGTATTGCGCGCGACGGAAGGCGGCGCGCTTGCTCCCCGCTTTTCTCCTTTGCGCACACAAGACTGAGCCCCCATCGTTGGCTCACCTATTCGACCTCCCCTCCTACGCTTTCACTCGCACATACAGCATGCAGCGCGTGGTCACGATGTTATCAGCCTTGGACTTTATACGAAACATGAGGGCGATGGCAGGAATGCGCCTGGAGTGTCCATATAATTGCTTTCGCAATAATATAATAAACGTATCCGGCAACTGAAGCGTCCCGTCGCCCATTACTTTCCGCAAAAGAAGTATCAAAATCGAACTTTCACCATGCGACAATTCACTGCGCCGCTACAATGTATTTTTTTCTGTGAGGCGGAGGCACCGAATGAAAAAAAAAAAAACGCATAGCAAAGTATGTTGGCCAGAATCTAATGCCTACTTCGGGCACCTAATGGGGCTACGGAAGAAATACCGAAGAAAACATGAGACGCTTGGTCCACTGAGAACCATACGCATACTGCTCAGTATCCTACAGCGGCGAAACAAGACTTTCCGGAAAGGTTCCGCTCAAGGAATGCGGTGCAATCCTTCGAGACCCCACAGTGATGGCGGCGAGCAACCATTGTTTTTTTTTCTTGTCTGCTAGCCAGAAAGCGTCCAAAACTCTGTCCGGTGAAAATCCACTCGCCCAGAGCAAACCGAACGCGCACCCAAGTGCACCGCACGGTGGTCGGGGCCATACGAGAAAAACGTATGCGCTCTGGCTGGCTCTGGCAGCCTGCGGGTAGGGTAGCGAGAACAAAAAAAAAAAAAAAAAAAAAAAAAATTGAAGAGGCTCAATGTGTCCTCGCGAATAAAAGTCAAAGTAGAAGAAATAAATAAGAACGTAGTTACTTTGGCTGGCTTTAGTGTCTTGACATGGATGTTCTGGCGTAGGTTAAAAAAAATGTTGATATTTTTTTATATGACATGACGGCACAAATGAAGCACCCCAATGCTTCGTCTCATTGGACCTCGCTGCCTGCTTCGTCAACTCGTCTGCTAGTGTGCTGATTTGGCTTGTCTGTTTGTATGTTCCGATGTAAGACTTTAGAAAAGTCAACAGACATTTGGCGTCAAATGTTTATAACAACATTAAACCCACAAAGTTCCGCAATTGAAAATCTAAAGCACAACTTTGGAAATGCCAACGCACCTTTCACATCTAGAGCTTATGAGATTTATACCCATAATGTTTCGCAATTGATATCCATGCGCTCCATAGATTCCGTGGCCTCAGTGAGATGCCGCGGCGAGCCCGCTCACCATCAAAGCGCCCTTGAAACCTCGTGTTCGGATGGGACTGCTTGGCGTTATGCGACTCCCGGTGTATGGGCGTTGCCACGAAATCCAGCCCGAGTTTGCAATCTTCGCGGTTAAATGTCTTTTCGAGCGTCAAAAAGACATTCTAGACAAAATCCAGAGTGATTTCCGGCGCCGGGGGTCGCTTTGGTCGGCGGTGCATGAACAGCACGAAAAAATTTCGGGGGGGGGCTGAAGCCCCATAAGCCCCCCCCCTGGCTACGCCCCTGGATATATATATATATATATATATATATATATATATATATATATATATATATATATATGTATAAAAGAGAGAGAGAGAGCCTAGTGATCTTGACGATATGTGTGGACCATCGTGCGGTGGCTGCAAAAAGACGCATTGCTGGATTACAGTGGCGAGGCGGAAACATGCGTGGGTTGCAGCAATGTACGGCAGAACGTTCCCAAAGTGTATACATGACCAGGTGCTTACGTAGCTTGCCAATTCTCCCAAAAACATTATAAAAGAGGAGCGCGCTATTAACAGTGCCGCCCTAAAGTGCTGAAACTTGGAGCATAACGAGAAAAGAAAGCCGGAGAAGAAGCTAAAAAAGAAAATAGAATCCCAGAAGGAAGCGATGGAACGAAAAAATTAATGGGCGCAACGTTAGCAGATTGGAACAGGTGTAGTATAGGGACTACTAGAGAGCAAGCTGGCGTAGCTGGTATTTTCAGATTAAGCGGATGAAATTGGGTAAGGAAGGTGTAAGGTGGGATCTGCTGGTGCAACACAGGGGTAAGAATTGGAGATCGCTGTGAAAAGCCTTCGTCCTGCAATGGACATGAAAAATAAAAGGCTTATTGCGTCATGTTTACTGGGATGATTGTACGCCATCATAGATGTTCTTAATTAGATCACCTAGTAAAAGATAAAGGCGCTAGTATCTTTGTGCGCCACCGATATAGCCTCTTCAGATATCATGGGTATGGTTGACGGTACGTAGATATTTGTGCTACTTTATCGAAAACTTAGAAATTTGCAGCGAGTCGCAATGCTCTACAAAGCGCCGTCTTTCCTTTGTGACTCTGTGCTGCATACTGACTGATTCTCGCTAGTGTAAAGGCATCAATGTTGCTGAGACATCAGAAACAGCAGCGAAAACCGCAGGCAACGCTTAAACAACAACAACAACAACAACAACAACAACAACAACAACAACAACAACAACAACAAAAAAGCACACTGGTAACTGCACGGCAAGAGTAATGGCTTTGTGTATGGGAGACACACCAGAATGGGACCTGTCGTCCCTTTCTCCCACCCTATAGCAGGTTGTGTCATCCATGGGAATACGCGACTTTCTTGCCTGACCTATTTAAGTCAACTTTTTTTTTTTGCGTCGCGTTTACTTCAATTCACCTAAAGGTGAAGGGCGCACGATAAAGCTTAGAGCGTTTTCACCGCCGCGAAGCGGCTGCAGAGGGGCGGCATAGGCAAAGGGCGTCAGTACAGATAAGCTTCGACACAAAGTTTCTTCAATGCAAAACTATCCGCGTCCGGGATACCGGCGCCCTTCGGGCCAGGAACAAACGCATCGCCCGAAGCGTTCGCGCGGCGTTCATATTGGCTGGCGTTCCAGCACGCCATTCTCGTTTGCCATTTTTCTTTCTTTTTTCTTTTTCGCTTTTTAGCCTCTCCAGGTGCGCGCACGACGCAAAAGGTGCGCTCAAGCGCGCGCACAAGTCCCAGAATTCGCAGGTTGGCTTTCTGAAAAAAAAAAATACGCCTGAGGCGCCGGCGCCGCCAGTTTTGTTTGCAGGATTTCTTATTCTTATGTCTTATGGCGTGCAGTTTATGGAGGAAAAGAAACAGGAGAGAATGATGCGTACGCAGACCCAAAAGCAAGCGCATCGGCGACTTTTTTCATCCATTGTTCGCCAATGGATATTTCAAATCACGTCTTTCCGCGTCCGTTTTATTACTCCCCCCTCCCCCTCCCCCAACCTGTCTTTCTTTTTTTGGATGTTGTTTATGGGCAAAACATACACGCTTCGCATATAAGCATTGGCGCACCGGCGAATTTCGGCACATCGTTCGCCAATGGCTTCCGCGGGCTTTAAAACGTCACCAATTCCCATTCTGTAATGGTACGTCCACACTAGCGACAAAAACGCGCGCGACACAACGCGCGCGGCGAGCGGTGCTGTCGCGCGCGGCAAGATTCACGAAAAGCGGCAGCAACGCGCGGCAAACGCGCGAATGGGTGCGAGACCCATTTTTCGCGGCAGACGCGAAACGTCCACCAATCAGAAGCGAGCCGCTTTATGAGCCGCGCTGTTGTGGCGCCACCTGTCGCATAAGCAAAGAATCATAATCTATGGGCTCTGAGACTGAACAGTGACACGCGCGCCGTAAAATCTCAGAGGCCATTTCCAGTCAAGGGGGCTGTTTTTGTTAAGCCTTACCACACCGCCACTGAGGCGTCGACGAAGAATTCGCCTCGCAATGGAGGCGTTTTTGGAAACCGTTCGCGGATATGCGTACCTCTATGATAAATCGAGCGTTGGACAAGGAGCTGCGCGCCAACCGCTGGCACATTATGGACAGCAGTTTGGCATGACAGGTGAGTAATTGGTGAAGGTGGGGAAGCAGAGTGCGCGCCTGGCCCTCAGTGTCCCTGTACCGCACTCAAAAACTTTCTCGTCCGCTGTCTGGCACGTCGGCGTCGCACAAGTAAAGAACAAACAAGTATTATAGTGTTCACAGTCACCAGTAGCTCCTCGTCCGTATCCGACATGCCTGAGCGTGGCCGGCAGTGGCGCAAAAAAACACAGACACTTCCGATGGAAAACGAAATGGGCAGAACGGAGAGCGCGTTGTCGCGAGAAGTATCGAATGGAACGAGGCAACGCGGGACTCCACGGGCCGCTGCCGCGTGCCGCAAAACGCGACTGTGGACTTGCCCGCACGCGTCTGCCGCCCGGGCGCTTGCCGCGTGCGGCGTGTCGCGCGCGTTTTTGTCGCTAGTGTGGGCGTACCATTATACTCGTTTCTGTGTGCGACTGGGAACCTGCTTCCCGGCTATAGGGCTTTATTTAAATTTTCTCCAGAGGTGGAGGCGTTCTTGCGCGTTACACCGTACGTCGGGTCTATTTTACTCGTTTGTTCCTGTGTTGAGTGAATGCGACGCCCGCCTACCCTGCCGACTTGGCTTGGCTTGGGCTTCTTTCGCTAGCGTCCGCCTGTTTTGGCTCCGTCTTCTGCTTCTGCCGCTTGGGTCTTTGCTGCTTGCATCGGGGTGTGACTCTCTGAGAGATGGCGCTGCCGTCGCAATATCGAGAAACGTGGGCTGTATGGCACCGCGAGAGAGATGATAGCGCGTGGATCTCAGCTTCGCGCATCTTATAGTCATTCAGCTTGTTTTCGCGAGAAATGAAAAAAAGAGGCGAGGTGGCCTGAGGTATGGGGGGAAGGGGGTGGAGGGATTGAGGCGTTGTCATGGTATGGCGCTTGTTTTTCTTTTTATTTGGCGTTATTTATTTTGGCCGGCCCTATGAATTCCTGCAGAGAAAGAATACTAAAAATACTGAAAGAAACAAGGTGGTATTCGAGATATTGGCACAGCGCTTGTCATGCCCCTTCTGTAAGTCTTTCGCGTTTCCTGACGTTTCCGGAATATAAGCGCGACATAACGCACACAAAGAGCACCACAGCGCATGCGCACAAGTCAGGCTCCTGTCGCGACGCTTTAAACCTGACGGCGACGGCTGACAGATCCATTGCTGAAATGATTTCTCGATATAATTTTTTGTATGCTGTTTCCTTTTTCGACAACATGAAAACCTCTTTCGCGCGGTTGCTGAAAAAACGAAATTATCAATGAGAGCAGCATTCCGGGCCAAGTTGGTAATCCATTACTCAAGTATTATTGCGTCACCGATTCAGTATTATTGAGTAAAAGCAATTTAGTGGCACAATGAATTTAGTTGAAAGATTGCGCTTGGTGAGCGTTCGTCTTCCCTTACGTCCGTGTCTTTCTTATTGCACAATAATACTTATGTAACGAAATTCTTATAGCAAAATCTTAAAATAATGTTTTGGAGGGCGCTTAAGCTTCGCCTTTAAGTGTGGAACCCGATACCATTCAAAGAACCGTGACTGCTTCTCACGCTTCCCGCCAACTAGAGCCTATGCAACCGTAATATTTTTTTTGGAAACGCTGGTGGCAAATGCTATGCACGTAGGCGACCTTTCTGGGGGCGCTCCGCTCCCACTAAGACAGACCTCAAACGCAGCTGGAAAAGGGGTTGGTGTTTTGAGTTTCACGTTACAGAATTATAGGCTTTCTCGTATATTCATATTACAGTCCGACGCTGTCATGTCTGGAGGTTGCGCGTAAGTCGTACTTTGCGAATTTTCTGGCGCATTTTACTTCGAGAAATTCGGTTGGTTCAGTAACGCTTCCGCGTCACGTGGTGGGCCTGCGTGGATGCCGATGCGTGCTCGGCATGATTTTTCTCATACGGACAACGCCGCCGCCGCCGCCTGATTTCCTGCGACACGGGACCATTAGCGCTATTGCGTAAAATTCTGAGGCCTTACGTGCAAGAACCACAATCTGTTTATGAAGTACGCCGTAGTGGGGAAGGGGGCGCTTTGGAATAATGTTCACCAGCTGGAGTTCTCTAACATGGACCCAATGCTCCGTACATGGGCGCTTTTGCGTTTCGCCCCCGTCGAAATGCGGCCGCACCCGCCGTGCTTGCTCAGTGGCTATGGTGTTGGGCTGCTGAGCATGAGGTCGCGGGATCGAATCCCGGCCACGGCGGCCGCGTTTCGTTGGAGGAGAAATGCGAAAACACCCGTGTACTTAGATTTAGGTGCACGTTAAAGAACCCCAGGTGGTCGAAGTTTCCGGAGTCCCCCACTACGGCGTGCCTCATAATCAGAAAGTGATTTTGGTACGTAAAACCCCATAATTTAATTTAATTTAATGCGGCCGCCGCGGCCGGGATTTGATTCCACACCCTCGCGCATAGCAGCGCGACGCCGAGAGCCTGCCACTACGGCTGGTAAAAAGCAATATATTCTAGCGCTTTTCTCTCTCTGGTTTTTTTTTTACATTCGTTTGTCATTTGGGGATTCTTTCTGCATTATCGTTCAGCCCTTCTTTATCTCTCTCTCTATTTAAAATTGATGGATAGGTATTGTTTTACGAGAAACGAAGCAGGGTAAGCATATTACTTCGCGTGCCTTCTGCGACATTGCTTTGTAGGTTTCCTCCGAAGGCGGCAAGACTTGCGCAAGCGAGCACCCGAAACAAGGCGCTTCTGAATGTGTTCCTTTCGACGCCGGTGTAATGCCCGGCAAATTGTTTTCGAAACGGTTCCTCCATTATAGACGCACGTATCGCCGTAATGCGAAATAATACTCTCTGCATGCCGCATGAATCTCTAATGATTCGCCGTCGTGAACGGCCAGACGTGGTCCTGAAAATGACAGCGCCTACCGCTGTGGCTAGGCGCGGAGGCTTTACCCGCCAGACGGGAAAGAAAATGCGCTTTGGGCAAGCTCATTACGTTGGCGCACGAGAGGGGAGGTGGGAGCTTCTATGTTTCTTTTTTTTGGGGGGGGGGGGTAGAAGGAGGGGGGTGCTAGTGCTTGTTACCTTGTTTAACTCCATCTTCGAGAGCTGCCGTATTCTCCTGGCGTGGGAGAACGTTCACTCTCATTCGACGTTAACGGAGTAAGCGTGCTTCAGCAATGAGTCCTTGAACTTTCGTAAATGGGCTTAACTGGGCAATATAGCAGTTACTACCGCGTAAATAACTTACCGGGACTTTCTTGTGTTTATATAGTTATTTAATTTTTTTATTATACTGCCTCTAAATGAGAGCGAGGAAGTGGGATAAGTAGAAGTACTTCTCAAACGCCGGATTGACTAGAAAGCGAACGCATGGGAAGATAATATTTATTTATTTATTTATTTATTTATTTATTTATTTATTTATTTATTTATTTATCTATTGATTTATTTATCTTGTGGGCTATTATATTGTTACAGAACGCAGTGCGGCCCTCAAGTTCTATGAACACGAATATCGGAGCGCAACGTGCTCTGTCATCGCATTGTTAAATGTCGGACAATGGTGGGGGGGGGGGGGGGGAGGGGGACTGGTGTTTGTTGTACGACATTGAGGAACGGACACTTTATGACGACAGTCTCTACTGGACGGTGCGAAATAAGGATGGAAAAATAAATCCCCCCTAATATGCGCATTGTTATAATAAATATTGTGAAGTTAGACTGTGCGCGCTACCTTTTTACGCGAAGAAAGCAATGGGAGGCATCACGCTGTTTTCAGTGATGAAGTACCTGCTGGCTACGATATGTCTGCGTGCGTTTTAAGTATGCGATGTAAAAGGCTCAACAACATAACATAGCGCAAGACCAAACCCAGTAAACTTGACTATAACTGAGATTAGGACGAGTCTGAAATAACAAAAAAAGATTGTGTGTCTGCGCGCTTAAAGATAAAAACGCCTTTTATAAACCGCTTTGGGAAAGCTCATTATGCTAGCTCGTTCTAGTAAAAAGAACTAGAAGCGAGCATTTTTTTTTCTTTTTGCGCGAGAGAGTGCTTCTGCATTATTTAACGCTCATTTGCGACAGTTTCTGTACGCCGCCTAGCGCGAGCTCATCCACTGTGATTGAAAAGAAACGTGTCAACGTGTTTAATCAAGGAGTACGTTCTCGGACTCTCCTAAATTGGCTTAACTACGGGACGTAGCTGTTACTCCGGCGTCGAGGACTCGACAGATGCGCGTTGCGTTAAGTGTAGCTCCACGCTTGGACATAGGAGGATTTGTCATAAACCGCTTCGGGCAAGCTCATTACGACGGGACTCTCTAAGCAGGATAAGACTATACAGACGGGAAGTTTTTTTTGTTTTCTAAATAAGTGTTTTTGCCTCTTTAACTCTTCTTCGGTGAGTTCTCCTAGGGGCCCCCTATTGGAGCAGAGTCGAACCCGAATATAACGAATGCGGATAAATCGAGTTATTCTGTATAGCCAGTACGCAAAGACGAATGACCGTTAATCATGTGCAATAACTCCCTCATAACGAATGCGGATTAATCAATTTATTCTCTGTAGCGAATACGCAACTCATAATGACAGATACCCACGTAATATAACTTCCTCATAAGGAACAGGACATTGGGTGTATGTGTGGAACTTGGGGCGTCCGCTGTCAGTGTCATAAGGCTGCTGGCATGGCGCCAATGCTTCTTTCAGGAATATTTTTATTATTATTTTCTTATGTCACGCTGTTTTTATTTAGAGGTTGCACGAGCATGAGTGCGGAAGTGTGCCTGAAGTGTATCAATGCAATAGAGTCGCTTACACGTGCGTCCACACCACGTGTCCATAATCTCGCCCGCCCGGAACGTCATTATTGTCGACCGTAACGAAACAGTCCAAGGTAGAGGCAAAAATTATTACTGCCTACTGCGCATAGTTTCGTTTTTCGATAAATGCTTTCTCTGATCTTTTCTCTTCTTCACCGAAGGCAACAAATTCGCGTATAACAAACATGGGAGAAAAGTTTGAGTTCGCTACAGGTGAGTTTAGGTAAATCGAATTACTTGATATATATCCAAACAATTTTTGGTTAGCACATGAGCCCACTGGCCACAAGTGGGTTCGACCACGTGTTCGCTTTGGTTGAGTTGTATCTGCAGTACGGTATGTCTCGATAGCCTTCACTCCCTTTCTGTTTTCTATGTATGATCTCATATTTACTGTACAATCATCGCCAAGGGACGTCTGGTACCCGTGGAACTGCGCAATCCTTTTAATTGTGTTTCGCGTTGCTTATGGGCTGTCGCTTTGTCTGATATTCGGCCGCGCCTCGTATGAAGCCGTTCCGAATTGCAGTGTACTGCTGCTTCGTGTGTTTAATTGCAGCGTGTCCGGCGCTACGAAGCGCGAATGAAACTTGCCACAAGCGTTTGTTCAACACATCTTGTTACACGTCGTCTTGTATTGAGTTTCTCTCGCCTTTTCCCTTAACAATCAGAGCGAAAAGCGCCCTCGGTCCCACATACGCAACGTTCAATTCGTGATTTTGTTTCAGAGCATGCGACTGAGACCGTGAATAAATTGTTGTCGCTGAACAAATATTGATAGCCTGGCCTGTTTCTTGAACGGGGTGTTTTTGGGCCGGGAAACCTTATCGAGCCCTCAGCTTGGGTTGCGACCGGGGTTAGCTTAGTGTGGAAATGGCAACATGTATCGCGTCGAAGAATTTGTGTCTGGAACAATCAGGCTGGCATCGCTACGCTAAACGGTATCTACTTATGCGATATATTGGCATCTATATCGGTATATCTATCCGGTATATCGGTATATGTATATCGGCATATCTTTCTACCCGTCCGGTTTGGCCCACGTGTTGTACAGTCATATGAAATCACCGATACGTATTTGGTAGACAAGAAAATGTGTAAGAAGTTGGCGATTGCAGAATTGCGTGAGTGGTCCTTTAGTAGGTCGCCATGATCAAGTGTGATTGTGTTTTCATGCAAAACTGTTCGTTGTTCCGTTTCTCTTTTCTCTCTCGTTCTTTTTTTCTTATTTTCAGCTGAGAACGCTTGTAGTTGACAATATGTTGCGGCCCGCGTTCATAAGGTGACTCTTGGTAAAAAAAATTAATTTTGGGCTTTTACGTGCCAAACCCAATATAGGATTAGGAGGCACGCCGTAGTATAGAGACTCCGGATTAATTTTGACCCCTGGGATTCCAGCTGCCCACCATTCTGCAGTATCGCAAAGAGGCCTTACCATGATTATCGAAATCAAGATTCCATTCGTTGTTTCAAGGTGTTTATTATGGCTAAAAACTTGTGTAGACGTGAATAATCTATCTTTCCCTTCCTTTTTATTGTTGAATGTGATAGTTCTTTGTTTATTCTGCGTTCTAAACCCACGTTGGACACAGAGGTTCTCAAAGCAAAGCTTGATCCATCCCTTAGCACCACTTTGCTCGGGCAATCGTCTGGGCTATACAAAGCGGGGCATTCCCAGCGACAGTTTTACCGAGGTAGTGTCTAATTCTGTTGCCCATGATACCAGTGCTATGTGCGTCCCTTCGGAAGGGTCTTACAGTACTCGGTAACGGGCGGTCGGAGTCAGTGGGATACGTCACAGCATCCCACACGCCTCGTAGCATTCATTATCCAATCAACGGAGCTGATCAGCGAGCGTCCTCAGCAGCGTATTTAAGCAGCGTCCACCGCTCAGCTCTCACTCAACTTTGACTATAAAACTAGACGATCCTTTCTGTCTTTCCTTTCATTCTTTATTTACGTAGAAGCTCGGTCCCGTGCGGCTCTCCTTTCGACAACAACTTGCCTGACAAGGGGGGGCCGTGGACAGCGCCGGGGGATCGGCCATTAGCGGCGTTGCGCGAGGCTCATAAAACGCGTGCCTTCGACGCCGCGTCTCCGCGCATTGTCCGCGGGCTTAACGACGCGTGAGGCTACGCGTGGCGTGCGAACGCGTTTACCGCGCGCTGGTCTTTCTTTGTTTTTCCTTCTCCGCCTCCTTCCTCCCGCCCTTTCCCGTTCTCTTTTTTTTTGTCTATGTGGCGCTGAAGCAATGTTCCGTCGATTTCGTCTCTCTCTCACCCTTCGGAGCTTCAATTAGTGGCCCGGAGGAATGTGCGTACCTACGCCTCGTAAAAAAATGGGAGGTGGAGGATTGGGGGGGGGGGGGGAGCGGCATTTACCGACAGACTGTGCGCGCCCGGGCGACGCACTCGCGCGCGTGGAATGCTCGGCCAGAACCGTGCCTGCGCGCGCCCTTAACGATGCCTGAAAAAAAAAGAAGGAAGCAAAAAAAAAAGGGAGATAGAGAGGGGATGCCGCCGGAATTGAGTGAAGGAACGTGGCGCTACCCGCCGGGCTGTCTGTCGGGAGGAAGTTTAGTTTGCAAAGTTTGTCCGGGGCGGTGCTTTCTTTCTCTCTTCTTTGGGAGTTTGGGTCTTAAGAGCTCGAATATGGGCCGCACCCCGTTCTCGCAGATGCGTAGCCTGTTACCTACTTCGATACGAGTGCCGCTTAATTGCGTTAGAAGTACGTAACTAGTACGTCTTGACCAAGAGTTCACTCTTCGCGAATGTGACGTTTCTCTCTCTCTCTCTTTCTTTCTTTGTTTCTTCACCGCCTCCTTTCCCCAACCGAACACTTGCGAATAGCAGTCACGGGCAGTTGCCGCATTAACGCGAAGTTGATTATCTTCCACGTACAAGTATACCACGCTCCACATTGCTTCCCTGTCTCCAACACTACTGGGCTGTGTTTTGGTTATCGCATTTTACGAAAAAAAAATAGCATGTTCACATATAGAGTGGCCTTTCTCTCTCATTGCTCCGAGTTACTTCGGACGTCCTCTATTTTCTAAATCGACGGGGTGGTAGTATTTGCGTTGTTACGGCCACCTTAGGAACAGTTCTTCGCAGGCAAAGACGTCCTCGCTCCACCACAAGAACTTGGAGGTTTTCCCTGTCTCTTCATTTCTCTCCGTTTCTTTAAAATTTTTACATTCGCACTATCTTCGTCTTATCTCATTGTCTCAGTTCGTAGTTGATACTGAGTGCTAGAGAGTCATAGCTTTTTGGATTTTGAATGCCGACTTTGTTTTTCGTGCTGCTGCCGTTTCCTGCTCTAATTTTTTTGCCTGTAAAGCGTGCTTCGTCACATGCATGTTGGTCTTGAGGCGGAGCCTTTTTGGTTTTTCGATTGCTGACTATGGAAGTATTGCGCGTCGTGTGGTAGTGAAAAGGCAGTGGAGGAGTGACAGTCACGGGATCGCGCAACTGTCTGTCCGTATTTTCGGGGGATCCTCGCGTTATGTGCCACGCTAATGGGTGTCTCGTTGCGTCTCCCTTGCAGCGCTGGACATCGGCATTGACCGCCCCCTCACCACGACGCCATTTTTGACGCTCTACCGGAGACGCGAACGACAACCTGTGCTTCAGCCCTGGAGTCACCTGATGAATAATCTGGATGACTCCTACCATGGCGTATCCGAGGTACGTTTGTGAATTGTGTCCTCTTTTGAATTGTACGCCCGCGTTTACTATTTGTGCACTTGCTTATTAGTCTACACGCTTCTTCTTTCTTTATCTACCTAATTAAGGTGGCTGGAATGCCTCAATCGCCTCAATCGCCTCAAATGCCTCAATCGGTAAACGTACATAACTGTATGCGTTCTTTTCCCACCACGCTTACTTCTCTTTATTGTATGTAGGCATCCTTATGATGCCAAAATACAGTATATGAAGGGTGGTGCAGGACTGTCCTTATCCAATATAATTACACGCATCGCATGTTGTCGTGTATATTGTTGCTTCTGCAATGGTTTTCATGGTTTTGTGCTTGTCTGCCAGGCGCTGAATATGAAACAAAGTGCAGCTACGGCACACCTGAATCTTTAACTTCCGCTGTACATATCTTCTTCTTGTGATTATTATTACTGCGAAATCATTATATGGTTCGTGAGGCGAAAAATCCGGCGTAGTTGTCGGCGTTGGCGCGACCAAAGTCATCGAACCGTCGACTTTTGGTGGAAGTCGAAGCCACGACCTCTGGTGTTATTTAAGGCGCAGTTAATTAAGGGGCAGGTAATTAAGATGGAGCGAATTAAGGCATTCGAACCCACGGCCATTGGTAGCTGTCGAAACCACGACATCAGTGCTAATTAATGTGAATTAAGGTACAGTTAATTAAGGTATAGTTACTTAAGACACTGGAACCAACGGCCATTTTTAGGAGTCGGACCCACGACTGTGGTGCTAATTAATGATATGTTAATTAAGGTAAATTTAATTAGGACATGTGTAATTAAGACACACAAGTCCACGACATTTCGTGAGTCGAACACAGGACATTTGGTGTTAAGACGAAGGTAATTAAGGCAAAGCAATTAAGATATAGTTAAGGCAATCGAACGCACGACCTTTGTTGGGAGTCGAGTCCAGGACCTTGCGTTGCGGCATAATGTCTAAGATTCGCGTGGTGGTCGCAATGCTTTTGCATTCATCCGTGTAGTGCCCGTTTAAATTTTCGTCTTACAACTACTACTACTACTACTACTACTACTACTACTACTACTACTACTACTACTACTACTACTACTACTACTGCTGCTGCTGCTGCTGCTGCTGCTGCTTTTGTTGTCGTAGCAGTGACAAACACTGCTTGTGCTGTTCCCGTTCAGCGTCTGCTGGCGCGAGTGGACCAATGGGCGTTCAACACCTTTGCCCTGGACGCGTGTTCGGGTGGGCGCTCCATGCCCCTCCTGTGTGTGCACCTGTTCCACGAGTACGGCTTCCTCAGCACCTTCAACCTGGACGCCGTGCGCGTCTGGCGCTGCTTCAGTGAGTACACCACCTCTCCTTAACATACTTAGCGGGAATCAAGGATTTTAAATTCCGTATCTTTTCACGCGTAGTTTTCGTCGACGTCATCGTGGCAGCCACGTTCGGGTACTCACGTGTCGAGAAGCAGCGCGAGTAGGCAAGAGTACAGTAACAGAACAGGCCCATGTGGCACCCAGTTACAATTTGGTAACCGTGATTGTCTAGTGAAAAGGAGTCACTGTCAAAAACCGAAACAACCTACCCGGAGCTGACATGGTGCACTGACGTCATCGTAGCCGCCTTGTATAGGCACGGTGAGGTACTGCATCCATGACGTCACATGAAGGCAATCTATATCCAAAATCCAGAAGCTACCGAAGTCACTCTGTGAAGGGAACAACACTCGTGCATTCAATGTCCACTGAATTCAGAATTCATGTATTCAGAACACATGTATTCAGCGTCTTCTAAATCCATCATTCAAAAGCGTTTAACTTGCCGTGCAAAGGAAGCGAAATTCATGAATTCGTTTTTCACTGAATTGGTGATTACATGCTTTTGAATTCCTTACTTAAAGAATCGAACACGTTACAACTTCATAAAGAGCTTTTGAAGCTCGGTTTGCGAGTGAGCTACTGCTTCTGAATTCACTATACACTGAATTTATAATTCAGAAGCTTTCGAACTCGGTCTCCGACGGGATCGAGGCTTCTGCATTCAATGCCTACTGAATTCAAAGTTAGAAATCTCATTGATTACCTGTTGGCAGAGACGAACACTTACTAATTCAACACCCTGCGTTCAAAATTCGTTCACTTAGGAACTCACTGTGTGAACAAAACCAACTTTTCTGATTTCAAAGTTCACTGAATTCAGTGTTTTAAAATTTCTGAAATCGTTGTTGGAACGTCGAGCACTTCGAAAATTCAAGAACTGCTGAACCCGCCGTGGGAATTAAGCGGCATTCCCGAATTAACCGCTCGCCGAATTCTCAATTTATAAATTGCCTAACTCGCTGCGTAAATGAATGAACAGTTCCGAATTCACTCAACTCAAAATCTAGACTCTCCTGAGATCGCCGCGCAAAGTAGGAACAACAGCGGAGTTTACTGCGAGGAAAATCCAGAAATCCGAAGCTTCTCAACTGTCGGCCTGAAGGCCTTCTTCCCAGACAGCCTTAGGGCTGCGTCCCCAGCCGATGGCTGTGTGTCTTTCAGCGCTCTCGACGGTGGCTGGCAGCGGAAGTAATTCGAAGGAAACTGCGCTGAATTCTTCCTGGCCTTGGTCTATTAGGGGTATTGCTGACACTTTGCGAAGTGTCCGGGTGTACGACAGAGAACGTTTGGCCGCGACAGAGAGCTTTTCAGATTGCTGTAAGTGCGCTTGATTGTGTCCGCAGGGACGAAAGCTTATGGATACCAGCATTGTCCAAAAACCTTGTGCAATAAGAAAGAAAAAGAACCAGAAAAGGACAGGCGAGGCAGAACTCTTTGCATTCGTGCTACGTCTCTCTAGGCTTTGACTGTTTGCGCCCGCGTTCATATCTGCACTCACAAAGTTTGACAATGTGAACGCCAAAACTTTCAGGAAGTGTGGCGTGTACGCTTTATTCATTTCTCTTTTTTTTTTGCCTTTCGCGTCGCCGTGTTTAGACTTTAGTGCGTGGCTGAGATGAAATGCTACGTCTCTAAGAGTTCTTTCGTGTGTGTGTTTTTTTTCTTCTGATACAACGCAGACTTGATTGACGCCGGTTACCATAGCAACAACCCGTACCACAACTCCGTGCACGCAGCTGACGTCACCCAAGCCATGCACTGTTTCCTCTTAGAAGACAAGGCAAGTTTTTCTTTGCAATTCCTTCTTTCTTTCTTCTCTTTGTCGTGAACGGGGATCGTGTGCAGATGAAAGCCACTCCTTCTGTCTCGACTCCGTCAGTCGTGTCTGTGCATAGTACTTCGTGTGGAAGGAATAAGTGGGAGTGGATGTATAAGACGGACAGTCGCGAAAGCAGGAACTGCCTTGCGCATTCTTTTCGCGTAGCATCCGCCTCTGGTTTCAACTAGCTTTTCCTTCCTTCGTGCCAGCTTTCTTTACTGATTAGTCTGGCGGATACGTGTTTTCACTCGTCTTGTTTTGCTTTGTCCTGCTGCGCGGTTTTTTGTTTTTGTTTTGTTTTTCGAAAGGAGTTTGCTCGTGTTAATTGTGCTTCCGCACGCGCGCGCATTTGCGTGTGTGTGTGTGTGTGTGTGTGTGTGTGTGTGTGTGTGTATGTGTGTGTGTGTGCGTGCCTGCGTGCGTGCGTGCGTGTGTGCTTGCTAGTGAGTGTACACGGGTAATAACGACAAAAAATAAAATGACAAGAAACGGAAAGATCATCACAAGTGACTGAGAACCGGTACGCGTAAAGTGCAAAACGCTGCGCTGTTTTGCAGGAACAGCCAGGTAGCGAGGTTTCTGGGCCGTTCCCGTGTTTGCAGTGCGGCGGAGATCAGCAGCTATCCCGATAACGGTTGGAGCGATCGTGAATTCCGATCGCCATCTATTTATCCCGTGTTGCGCTCGCATTCAGGTCGGCTGTCATTGTTTCCGAGCTGCAATTGGTCTACGCTGAAGTTAGCGGAATGGGAAAACGACCCGGTACTCTTGCTATCAGCTTGTGGCCAATTGCGGTTGCAGGGTCGCTTTAAACGAGGAGTGAAGGGGTGGGGGGTATCATAACTCGTACAAGAAATACACGAGCAGTCCTAGCTATTGGCATAAACAATACCTGCTCGGGTCTCGGGTCGAACCGATGGAAGCGGCTGCAGCGCTGCAAGCGTATTCTCCACTGCAGGAGCATTTTTCTCCGGTACCGTGAGTAATGCCCTTTCCCCGTGCGCCTGACTCGTGTGGTGTGAGCTTTGCGCATTTATACATTTTGCCCTGACTAAGGATGCGACGGCCGCAGCCGGAATAGAACCCATGACCTCGAGCTGAGTGATGACGCACCGATCATTGTAGCCTGCATAGCTTATCTCTCGCCCCTCCCTTTTTTGTTGCTGTCCTTAGCCGCGCTCGCGATCGCCTACGAAAAGCTCTCTCCGTATTGCCTCAACCGCGCATGCCTGCCCGCCTGCCTACAACCTACGTCACTCCTTCCCACGCGAGACGCTCCTTTTGATTCGCGGCCCCTCACCTTTCGCGTGTGGACACAGAAGCGGTGGTTGTGCTTCTCCCATCGTTCATCTCGTCCGATGCGTCGCACCGTTTTCCTTCGAGAAAGAAGAGGAAGAGCGGTTGGGAGTGAGCGGAGTGAAGTGCCTCACTGTTTGAACGCCGCGTTCTAGCGCTCGTAGCCTTGGAAGGCCTCCTACGGCGCGCTACGCTTTATTCGCTCATCCTTTCGGTACCGCACTCGCTGCCGGCCCATACTGACCATCGTATGCAATCCTGGCGGGTTATGTAATGCGCACGCATGCAACGAACAGCGTGGTTTATCCATTAAGCTGCCGGCAGCGACCTTTATTTTTTTCGCGTTGAGTAGGGGCACTGTGTATATAGGAGCGACCCACGCCTGAATTGTGCTCTACGATTCTGGACTATTTTGGGTGAAAAAGCAAGCGAAGGCTGAAAGCGCGCGCGCGTGTGAGGGAGAGAGAGAGAGAGAGAGAGTAGAATAGATGCCTGTTCAGTTCAATCGATCTCAGCAGAAGGCACCAGTTGTTGAATAGACGTCACCCACATGGAAGCATTTCAGTTCCTTTACACTTACAAGAGTGGCAACTGGAATGTCATTTCGCATCTTTTGTTCTGTGGCTGTAACCGGTAGCGTGGGGGTTGCATTGTGCTGAGAGAACGCGGCGTTAATGGCAAGTGTGGGGAAGCGTGAGCGTAACTTTATCAGTGAAAGTTCTTACTTTTTTTTTTGCACTCGCACATTGACGTCACGTTTACATCCTTTTCGTGTGAAGCTGCTGTTTCCCGTATTAGGAACCGCCTCTCAGGCCGCTCTTGCTCTGCTGCGGCCAGTATGTCGCAGTTTTGGGGCACGGGGCTTTTTTGTTCACGGAGAAAGCGGCATTTGGGGTCCGGTCTGCGGCAGACACCCTGTAACGCATTCTGAGATGTCGTCCAACTGGCGCAGATTAGTGAAGCTTATATATATATATATATATATATATATATATATATATATATATATATATATATATATATATATATATATAGAGTGAGATAGAGAGAGCGAAAATGTGGTAGCTCTTAGCACTGCTCGCACGAACTTAGAATGCTGGCGTGAGCCATGGTCTGACGTATTTCTGCAGATAATGCGCTTGGCTGTGATATGTACTTGTTCGATGGGCATTGACTGGGCAAATATTTGTTTGACAGCTATTGGTTGAAGAAGGCATTGCTTTGACAAGTATTGACTGTACAAGCGTTGGTTTTAAAGTATTGCTTTCACAAATACGCATAGTGTTTTGATGACCGTATTGGTATGATAAGTGCTGATTGGATGAGCATCGATTTGACAAGTGTTGGCTTGTATCGAAAGGTATCGACAAATCCACTGCAAAGAATGCGTTTACAACTCGTCGTAGTTTGTGATATTTACCTCCACTTTACATATTTCACTCATTTGCGCCGCTCCCGTTGAGCGTATTTCATAATAACCTTTAATTTTCTGCCGCTCGTTTGCTTATATACTCGTAGTTCTCCGCTAATATTTCTCTAATGAAACGTTAAATTCTTTTTCACGTTACCCTTATGCCAGTCTAGGGTAGCAAGTCAGAAGCTGGTCTTCTGGTTAACTTTCCTTCGTTTGATACCTCGATCCTTCTCTCTTCCTAGCCTTTTACTTTTTAATATAAACTTTTTTCTCCTCACCGGGAACCGGCGTGTTTCCGTCAATATATTTGCCAAGAAGACGTTTTCAAGCCATAATTCACCGCACTAACCCGGATTTTTCGTTTGCCTGGTAATGTCTCCTTGTAAAACTGAACTAACATCTCTTTCGTGACAAGGCGTTTCGTTTGCGCCTTGATATCATCCGGCGTCTTGAACGAGACGCAGCAGCTCGACAGGCAGCGGGAAGGGGGAGGTGGACGAGGGGAGGAGGTGGAGAAGGAGGCGCCCGAGACGCCTCCTGCTCTTAAGATGATCTGTGGATGAGGAGGGGAAGAGAAGAGTTGAGGCGTGGTGTGGAGTGGGGAAGAGCGGGCAGCTCGAGGAAAGGGGTCCGGAGAGCGCATAGGAGCGTCACGCGCGTCTTAATAAACCACGTCGCGTGCCTCGGGCACGGCTGGGTGATTTTTAATTAGCGACGGCGGAGGAGACGCCAGACGTTCGCGCTCAAGTTGTTATCTTCCGCCCCGCCCGCATGTTGTTTCGGTGCTCGCTTGTCCTTTTCGCCTTCTCTCACTCCGCCTGCCTCAAATCTTCATTTTCCCTGCCTTATCTATATTCTTTATTATTGCTCCGTCTTCTCGTTCTTTTATGTGGCTGCTTCTTTGCTTTCTAAGAAAGGCGAACTAAACGATTGATTGATTGAGTGATTCATTGAGTGAGTGAGTGAGTGAGTGAGTGAGTGAGTGAGTGAGTGAGTGAGTGAGTGACTTTTTTGAGAAACTGTCATCTTTCCTCTAAAAGTATCATATAACATTCCTCTCGACTTATTTTTCAATCCCAGCTGTGTGTCGCCTCCTTTGTTTATTGCCTCAACCGGTTTAGGTTTGCATGCGGTTTAAGCGGTTTCTGTTAATGTGCGTCTTGTCGACTTGATCAGTCTTAACTGCCTCATCTTTCAAACTGTCGTTTCCTAATGACTCGATGCAAGAGGGAAACGTTGGCTAACAGTCTCACGAACACGAACAGCCTGTTCCTCGTCTCACGAACAGGTTGCGCAGTTAAACACACCGTTTCTTTCGTTTGCGCGCATAACTTGTGTGAAAGAAAGAGTAGAAGCAACATGCAATTTCATTCCGACGTCATGCCGCAGCGACAGCGCAGGCAAAAAACAAAACAAAACCACTTAAGTATAAGAATAGTTACCGGACTTTCTATTTATGTTGTAGTTTGTGCAGTAGAACGGCGCGTAACCGCAAGTAGATATATATAAAAAAACACTTTAGGCATGTTTGTGAAAAGGGATTTATGGCGGGAACGTCTTCAAGGTCACCTCACATTATCGTCGTTTCATCGTTCGACAACTTATTGAATGGGGAGAAGCCGGTGACGCATTAGACGCAGACGTTTACAATTTCATCGTAATGACAGTAAATACGTAATGCGCAAACAGCGACGGTACGACGTAGCAGTGAAAGCAACGCTACGACGTTACAAAATGCCTATCTGACCAACAAGGCAAGCAAAAGCGGCATTATTACATAACAGCACAATATAACATGATAAACACAATACAACGTAACCGTCGAAACAACACAGCGACGTTACAAAGAAACTATGATTGCAACAGTGCAAACAAGAACGGCAATATTACACAACAGCGCGATACAATACAGTGCAACACAGTACATTGTAACAACCGTACAAATAAAGTATACTCTCATTTCGACTCGCTGTCTCACTCTCCTCTACAAGTGTAGGGGAGCAACGCGGACAAATTATAATTAAGAGGAAGTTCTATATTGAGGCTGACTTCTATTTAGCTATTTAGATACGTGTGAAACGCAGAAAGTTCCGCGGTTCAGGACGTCTGAACACATTTGAATCAAATTTGTAGCATTTAAGAAAAAAAAGATCAATTCTACCGACAGTGAAAGGCAGAACATTGAATTATGCCCCCTAAATTTTACAATGATTGCTGTAAAGTATCAGCCCTCTTGTCGTCAAGGTTGCGCCGGCGCGAGTCTCTGAGGCGACAGGTGCGGGCGCTACGCATGCGCAAGCTTTGTCACGGGATCAGCGCGGCGCCGTGCTATGTGTAGAGGTAGTATGGGCTCAGAGAACAGTGGCGCGACAGTGGAGAGTGAGCGTTACGCTCAAGCCGCTCGGTAAAACGGTGCGCAACAAACGGCAGCATGCTCTCACCGACGAGCACAAGCTTCGAAATTTCGACCTTACTTCTTTTTTCTTTTTTTTTCTTTTTTTTTGTACCGGCCTCACATATTTGGCAACGTCTAGATCGTTGTCTTCAGTTTCCTCTTAAATTATTATTTTATTTTTACAGACAAGCCTTTAAGCACTGCTTCGCAACCATTCTCGTTCGGCGGTGAAGGCCGGCGGGCTCGGTATAATATGTCTATCTAAACACAGCGAACACCCGGAATTGCAGATTTGAAACGCAATTATCAATTGTAAAATCAAAGCTACCTTGCGCACGATTTGTTCGAATGGACAGCAACTTAAATGCGCGGTTTTAATAACCAATAATCGATAACTTTCGTTTCACATGTCGCGTTTTACTGTCTCCGCGTCGAAGGTCAGTTAGGAACGCCCACGGCTGCAGCGGTGAAAGCAGAACGCCCGTTGCTGCAACGCAGCCTACGTGGGAGGGTTCAGTAACCTCCGTATTCATAAATGCGCCTAAACTTTAATCCCATCTTTCACTTAGCCTAAATGACATCCGTAGCGAACGCGCCTAGGGAAACGCAGTGAGAGCTTTCTTCGGCACGTTTACGTCAGGCGTAATTTAGATCGTAATTAGAATTTAGACTTGCCGGAAATTTATGTGTGTTACCTTCCTGAATTTTTTTTTTATCGAGCGCCTCTCGTATCGAAACACCTCGTACTCATCTCGTGCCTTCGCTGTCTCCGTCGTACGACATTTATTTTCATCTAGGGCTAATTTTAGATCGTCATTTACTGCAGCGCCCGTGCAGCTGTTTTTAATGTTCTTGCCTCCATGTATATGCAAGCATGTCTGTGCGGGAGTCTCTCGGGTCTACGTGCTCGTGCTGTTTTTTTTTTTCTGTAGTCTCTTAAATAACTTCTCTTCGTCTTTCGTTTCGTATTTGCATCATTGCTAAGCTTATTTTTAGTTTTATATTTTTCCTTTCCTTCCTGAAAGGGTACTGGAAGATGACAACCTCACGTGAACTTTGCTTGATGTAAACTTTGCACTCCTGTAAAGCGTGCTTCACAACACGGACGATCTTACTGAGGCGAAGCAAACTTGCGTTGACAGGCGCGCGTGCGTGCGTGTCTGCGTGCGTGTATACGCGCACGTGTGTGTATGTGTGTATATGTGTGTTTGTGAACTTGTGTGTGCATGCGCGCGTACTTGCGTGCGTAGGTATTTTGGGTATTCTTGGGTAGATATCGGGCAGTGCCAAGGCAGAATCCTGGTACTTGCGATGTGTGTGAGTAGTGAGACATCGGATTGATTGATTGATTGATTGATTGATTGATTGATTGATTGATTGATTGATTGATTGAAGTACATTATACAGCTTTTCCTTTCTGTTTGATGCACGAGTTGCCTAGATTGGCATACCCTTGGGAAGTTCTTTTTTTTCTACTTCTTCTTCGAATAAAGCACCTGTCTGGACCGAGTTTTTTCTATTACACCGCTCTGTCACAACCATCTGTCCGCGAAGGGACTCTTGTTTGCTCCGTCCACGGCGCAAAGTAATTGCTCTCTCGTAGCGCGAGTTCTGTTTTAAAGGTCATCCGAGCGTGGGCGTCGCAGGACTGCTCTCAACGCCAGGAGAAGATGTAACGCTGGACACGGGCCGTTGAACAGAAGAGCGCGCCGCACTTGTATCAACGGGGGACCAGGCCGCTTGCCATTAGCGTAGGCGTTGCTCTTCCTGAGGCAAAGACAGAAAGCAACTAATATGGATCGCACTGCTGATCTCTCTCTCTCTCTCTCTCTCTCTCTCTCTCTCTCTCTCTCTCTCTATATATATATATATATATATATATATATATATATATATATATATATATATGTGTGTGTGTGTGTGTGTGTGTGTGTGTGTGTGTGTGTGTGTGTGTGTGTGTGTAACCGCGTGGATTTTGGAGATAGGAAGCTCCGGGAAATAAGTAATAAATCTATGGGAGCGTCGTCAACTGCAGGCTTCATCTGCCTATAAAAGATTTATAGACTAGTAGTGTACAGCGGAAAGGCAGCTATCATAGCGCTGTTTTTTTTTCCCTTTTTGCAGCATCGGGTACACAGATTTTGAACGTTCTTTCCATTGGGAACAAATGGGACTAACATCTTTAAATTTAGACTGTAGTAAAAATTAATGGCTCCAGTACCTTAAACGCGAAATATGCTACTGTTTGACGCCAAATGTTATCTCTGCTCGTTTTACCGTCGATATGTCGATATGTTTTGAACATTCCCTGACGTCGTACATATGAAATCCGCTTTCTCTTGTTAATATGACTGAGTCTCCGTAGTTTCTGTATTACTGATCGTACTACTGTAGCGCTCTTCATTTCTTGTAGCACTGCTTGGTGTAATGTTTCTCCTTAAAAGAGAGAGAGAGAGAGAGACAGAGGAAAGGGGAAAGGCAGGGAGGTTAACCAGAGGGAGAGATCCGGTTTGCTACCCTACACTGGGGAGAGAGGGAAGGGGGAGGTAGAGCGATATCAAAGTAGAGATAAAGAAAGAAAGGAGCGTAGACATGCAGTCACAGTCGGTCACTGTCGCCGCATACTGCCAAGACCTGAAGCTGACTAGGGTGCGAATTAGCAAACCCGATGGCGAAGTACACCCACCCGTACGTTGCGCCAAGAGTCACATATGCCGTCCAATAATCGACGGCCGCTTATATTTCGGGCGTAAGGGCTAACCTCGTGACGCGGGCCTCGTCCTAGGTTGCGGCGGAAGCATTCGGGATTCGTCGACGTTTGAGGTCGAAGCGCGTCGAGAGGTGCGAACGGCGTTCCACGAACTACGCCCATCGACCCTCGTCACCGATTGCGCGAGCGGTTTTTCAAATTCACAGTTTATATCGATTTCCAGTTGAGAACGTCGATTAACGAGCGAAATTCGGAGGGCATTGCACGGTGAATCTGCAGAACGGTGCCCCCCCCCCCTCCCCCCCCTCCTGATCTGCTAAATCCTCGCAGCAGAGCGGCTTCGCGGAATCGAGTTATCCAGCGACGTACCGTGACCGTAGAGAGCCGCAGCCCCGCAAGGCGTTTCCTTCTTTCCAATCGTCCGCTCTATGCTCTGTCTCAACAGTTGCTTGCAGTGTGGCGAAAACTAGGGCTTCTGTCAGTCAATCGGTAAAAAGAACACTCTGCGCGTTCCAGAGTTGCTTTAGCAATGCGCCTGAAACTATCGATGATTTTCTTTTTTTGTTCTATCCTGCCGCCGATTTTCGACACAAAGAAAAACGTTTAGAAGTTCAATAGGGCCAGCGTGGGCTGTAACTAAGATCGCGAACCATTCTCTCCTTTGGCGCGTCTTCGCTGGGATTCGGCCACAGGGTCGCCTGTACAGCAATGTACAATTTTATGACGAACGTAAAACGACCACCTTATTCAATTTCGAAAATTGTCTATCGATTACTTTGTCTTTTCTTTAACATAAATATAATTTATCTCAAATATGATTTTAGCTTTCCTCTCATTTCTGCATTCCCCCCTCCCCCCTCCCTTTATATAGCCGCAGATATTCTAAATATTTAAAATGATGTTATTAAGTCGCATGCTTGTAGAACCGCCTACTTCTCGATCAATTTCTCTTATTGAGTAAGAGCCACTGTCGGTTTACGGAACAGAACAGAGGGGAGGGGCTCGCCTGTTGTGCGTAAGCGATCTTGGTGGGACAAGCTGGCCGGGTAGCGCATCGTCGTGCGAAGGGCGACGACCAGATGGCGCACGGCAGAGGGGAGGTCGCTTCTTCTTAACGTCTACTCGGGTTTGGAGGAATCGGCCCTTAGCGTTCACCGCACTGCATGGTGTTGGCGAGACTCGAGAAGTAGTTCGCAACTCTCGCGCGAGCTAGACAATTGCTCTCTCTCTCTCTCTCAAAAAAAAAAGAAAAGATGAGGCCGGTCCTCGTGTCTTAATTGGGCGGAAATCGAAATTCAATCTACTCGTCGACGAGAACGTACGGCCAGGATTTAATCAGTTCGCGATATTGTTTCTTCTTCTTCCACGTTTCCTCGGGGAATGCACAATCGAGCCGGGAGAATGGAAGGGAGGACGTGTTGGGGTGCGGGAGAGGGTGGTTTTGCGCCGCGCACGCGTTGCAGCTGTATTTGAAAGACGACTGTACGCGGCTCGTGTAACGGCTGTGTGGGGCCTGACTCGTATTCCGTTTCAATCATTATTCCGTGCAACCGACGCAACGAAATCGCTGGCCGGGCGGTTGATTGGAAATCGGATAATTGTGTCGTGGCAGCCATTGCTTTGCGCTGGGCGCCCGTCATCGTTTTTTTTTTTGACGAGATTCGGTGCATCCCGCTTAATTAGGAACTCGGAAAAAGTGAGACGGAGAGAACGGCTCTGCGAGCGCATGCTGCTCCAGCATTGACGCCCACCAAATATTTTTTTAGACGTGTGGCAGCGACGCAGAGGGAGACGCTGAGCGGGCGCCTAAAACTCGCCGGCTTAGAGAGCGGTGCTTCGCGGCGAAAAAATAAGCGTTCCGTGAAGGCGATTAACGAGGAAACTCTTTGACATGTGACAGACGGACTCTGCAAACGGCGCGGCAGTTCCACTTCTGTACAAATAAGCTTCTGGAAGACACGCGCACGCACGTAGAGAAGGACAGGGAAGACGAGCACTAATCTTGCCTGTCCTTCTCCGTGTATGTGTGTCAAATTTGCGCGCCTCTTCCAATGGCTGTGTTTCTCTGACTAGCCAAGCAAGAAGTGCTGCTGTCAAAGAATGCGCCGGTCCCGCGTCGTTTGCGTAGTCCGGGTCTTAGAACGCGACAGGTTGCAGCATTGGTCTGGCGAATTGTTCGTTTCTGTGAAGTGTTTTATGCGGGCGTGTGTGTGTGTGTCTGTGTGTGGCCAACGGCACTATGGCTTTTCTACAAACAACAGCGTCTTTAACGTAAAAAAATACTGCGTTGATTCTGTTGCTTCTTCGCACTTTGGTCGCCTAAAAAAGCTTAGCTGCAAATTAGCCAGCAAGGTCTTCAACGAGGGATAACTACGGTGCCGCAGCTCTGGCACAAGATTCGTGCAATTGAGAATTGCTCTCACAATGACTGCAGCTCAAGATTACCGTCAGTCGGGAACAAGTAAAAAGCTTGTGGCACCAATACATTGTTGTCCAACTCAAATACAATTTTAATAGATGCGCCAGCCAGTTACATTTGCTCATTTTCGTGACGTCATAGTGGAGGCGAACTTATTTCAACATCGGTGTCCCTCGGTAACTATGTTATAAGAGTATGGAGGCGCTCAGCGCATGCGCAGTGCGGTTTTGTGGACGCAGCCTGTCCCGAACTCTTAGGTCGTCGCCGAGTGTATAGCGGTGTCAGACACTTCTTTCTCTCTCTTTTTCTTTTGCCACTGTTTTGATTGACAGTTTACATATCGACAGAATAACGGGAACACTTACCGTGGAGTCGACGTTTACACAAGGTGTCTTACGCGCGTCGAGGGAAGTAATCACGGGCGTGCGTGAGTTTGCGTGGGTGTGCGAAAGCCTGGAGGCATTACGGGAAAAGTTCCGGCCTACGGGGAGGACGTCATTCGAAGTCTCGCTCGGGCCACAGGGTAACGTCAACGAGAGAGTTATATCACTGCGGAGCTTTGCGTGCGGAGCTCGTGAGTGGGGCACACTTAGCCGAATCTCCCGTCCCCTTACCAGCTTCCCAAAGTGGGCCTCGAGCCATCATTTGCATAAATTATTCTCTCTCCTCCCTTTTGGAAATGTTGACTCCAGTCGGAGCCTTTCCCCGGCTCAGCCACTCTTAATCACTTCCTCGCCATATTCCTGTGAACTTTTTGCTTCCTTCGAATTTCAGCCAACCATGGCGCAGGCATGATCCAACTTGCCGACGACGCATTGGCTAACCCGCTCGTTCTTTGGCGCGTGCAGATCCGCGAGCACATGAACCCCGTGGAGGCGATGGCGTCGCTCATTGCGGCCGTCACCCACGACCTGGACCACCCGGGGGTCAACCAACCGTTCCTTATCGCTACCTCCAACCACCTGGCTGCACTGTACAACGTGAGTGTGCCGCTTGCGGTGACGATTACCGTGACGCTTTCCAGCAGCTTCGTTTGCAAGTAGCCTCGAGTATAGCGCGAAGTGTCATCATATATACATGCAGGGAAGACTGGTCCACCAGCCGAAAACGTAAAGTAAACACGTCTTACTTCCAAAAGGTTCGTCGTATTTTTCCTGTGCATATGTTACGTCGTGTTCTGCGTGCTTAACTTTGAAGAAACCCCCGATAGATAGATAGATAGATAGATAGATAGATAGATAGATAGATAGATAGATAGATAGATAGATAGATAGATAGATAGATAGATAGATAGATATCCTCACTTTGCAAATAATGGGAACAGATATGTCAAAAGTTCTTCAAGCTCCAGGATTTGGATTAAGCGGACGTTACTTCAGTATTCTCGGCTTCGATTTTTAAATAGCAACACGCGACTGAATGTGAATAACTGAAGGGTTATTTAGCGAATATTTTAGCGAGCTCATTGCGCATTGCGATTTGCCACGTAAGTGATGTCTGCCTTTTCGGGTTAGTCAAAAGACAGGAAAACGCTGTCGCAGCCGATATTAAAAAAAAGAACTGTTCATACTATATATGAAAAACAAAAGAAAATTTATGCGCATCTTGAGCAATGTGCGAATTCAGCGCAATCGAAGCTTTGACGAGCCGCCAAGCGAAAACGGCGCGTCAGGATTAGAAACGCGCAGCGGATTTTCGCGCGTCCCCCATCGATCGTCAGCAACGCTGATGTACCTTGCACAGCAAAAGTAAGCTGTATTCCGGAGTGATGCTTTCAATATATTTTCAATATATTTTCAATAGATGTTCAATAGGTTTTCAATACATTTCGCATGACTCGATGCCAAACGCCTTCAGAGCAGTTGGCCGAAAACGTTCCCAGCACTGTGCGAAGAGCTGGTCACAATTCTGGGAGTGCGACCGCTACCGAGTCTCGCATAAACCCACTGAAAGTGACTGTGACTATCCGCGTCAGTGATAGCTCCTAGGGCGAAACCTATATGACATCAAAGCCCCTATAACACCCCTAAACAAATCCTCTCTAATTGAGGTTAAGTTAGATTAGGGGATTGACGTCGGTGGAACGACTAAAGCGATGTATTAGGCTTATAATGATAATAATAATAATAATATTAATAATGAAAGATATATAATAATATGATAATAATATAATAATAATGAAAGAGCTTATTATTATTATTACTATTATTATTATTATGTGACGACGACGACGTTTAGAAAATCGAGTGACGTTTCTGAAATGATGACCGTGGTACGATGATAGCGTGACGACGACTGTAGACGACGTCGACGCCATAACGGCCCTCTAACCGCTCCAAATAAATCCTCTCTAAATCCACCTAATTGGGATTAAGTTAGGTTCACCAAGTCCCTCTAATTTGGGTTATGTTAGGCATCATCATCTTCATCAGCCTGGCTACGCCCATTGCAGGGCAAAGGCCTCTTCCCCACTTCTCCAACTACCCCGGTCATATGTGCTAATTGTGGCCATGTTAAGTATAACCTCACCGAACTCCCTCTGCAGGGCAAAGGACCTGGGCAAAGGCCCCATACTTCTCCAACTACCCCGGTCATGTGCTAATTGTGGCCATGTTAGGTATAACCTCACCCAACTCCCTCTGATTGGCGTTAGGTTAGGTTCCTCTCCAGTCCCTATGAACGGGGTTAGGTTAAGTTAACTTAAGCCAGCATACCCTAACCCCAATTAGGGGCATTTGTAAAGGATTTATTCAGAGGCGTTAGAGGAATTGGATGTGAAATGAGCTTCATCCCAGCTTCTACTCGGCAAGACTGCCGAAGACGACACACAGAATCGCGGAGAGGTGGGCAAAGAAAGTTTCGCGTTTAGAACAGGTTTCATACAGTCGTGTACTTCGCCGGCGACAACACATGACGGCGACTCAATGGTGCCCCGTGTCCTTTCTTCTTGCGCAGAATTTCTCGGTGCTAGAGAACCACCACTGGCGCTCTGCCGTGTCCTGCCTGCGTCAGTCTGGGATTTTCGATCACCTGCCCACTTCTGTATGGTGAGTGATCTGCACCGCGTGGTTTAACCTGGTTGTCCGTTGCGTCCAAGGAAGCAGCCTAGCATTGGCTTCACGGCTGTCTCCCGGCCAGTCCGGCGCTGCCAAATTCCGGCGCCATGGTCGAATCCGCCATGTTGACGATTTTTCATTGGCTCGCGCGGGACTGCTACGGCTTCGTGGCGTGGCTGGCTGAAAATCTCCACATGATGGATTTCGGCTTTCTCCTGACTGGCACTGCTGTTCGTGAAAGGGACTTGTGTTTTCAGCAGAGCCGTGGAGATGTGGCCTGCTTTTGAGGCCTTTATAACACATTTGTGCTTTTCATTATCGGTATCGATATTATTTTTTAGAAGGAAACTAATTTTTTACCCTTCCGCTGACTTGTTTTCCTTGTTACCTAATCTTCAAGTGTGAAACACGTTGTGACTGCCCAGCCAAGCACAGAAGCCGTAGAGGCTAATGTAACAGGGTTAGCCGTAAGGCTAACTCTGTAAAACTTAATCGTCGTAAAAAAATACTGTGCTAATATCACATGAAAGACAACAAGTCTTTTTCTCGACGTGGTTTGTGGTTGCGTGCAGGGATGAAATTGAAGAACAAATTCGGAGCCTCATCCTGGCAACGGACATCACTCGGCAGCAGGAGTTCCTGTCCAGGTTCAAGGTGAGCACTCTCCTGGCTTGGTAGTGTGATTCTTATTACTTATTAAAAGAAATAGTGGGAGCCGATAGTTTACCCCGAGGAGGTAAGTAAGTGGTAAATAAGTAAGTAAATACGTAAGGGTAAATAACAAAGGAAACGACAGAAGAGCAAAAAAAATGTACGGACGGGTACACAATATCACAAAATTTGCGAGGGCGCGCCAAACCGCATTATTGTGCCCCCCCCCCCCCCCCCCCAGTGGCGAGACATCGCAGTGCGCATGCGCGTCCTATGGTGCTCGTGTGCCTGCGAAACGCGCACTTCTGGCCAATCTGCTGTCGGAATTGTGACGTGTGCAAGTGCTTGCGAGTGCTTGCAAGTGCCCGCTCTGCAAGTGCCTTAAAATTATGGGGTTCAACGTGCCAAAACCACTTTTCTAATTACGAGGCACGCCGTAGTGGAGGACTCCGGAAATTTCTACCACCTGGGAATTTTTAACGTGCACCTAAGTCTAAGTACACGGGTGTTTTCGGATTTCGCCCCCATCCTGCAAGTGCTTGCAGAGCTGGGTGTGTTTCGACCGGCGGATCGTGGAATGTGTCGTCGCACATCGTAGCGGCCGAAACAGACATCGTATTCGTATGCGCTGTCGTAATCTTCTGCACTAGTCCTAATTTCGACAGCAGGCTGGCCAGAAGTGCACTGTAAAATCATTTGCACCCCTAAAAGTGAACAAGAGTGTAAATGGGCGTGTGATTCACACCCTTAGACTCATTTTAGGCGTCAGGGCGTGAGTTTAGATCTCATTGAAATCCGCATTTGCTTTGAAAGTTGTAGATTATGTTCCAGCGTAGATGTATCGGCAGGCACACGAACACTAAAGGATGCGTATGCGCAATTCCATGTTTCGACACCGCACCCTTGCCTGGTCAGGCGGCGCTAGAACGCAGTTTGGCACGCGCTTGCAGTTTCCGTAATATTTCGTCTTCGCCTTTACATTAAGGCAAAAAGTAAAGTAATGACCGATAAAAAACTTCAAACAACAAATAGCTTCTAAAGCAAGATAAGTATTGTTCATTAGCTGCAGCAAAATCACTGTGCGCAACAATAATTGGAGGATGTGAGTTCCAATCGTCAGTGGTTCTTGGAAAGAAACGAAATTTAAAGCCGTTTGTTTTCGCAAACATATGAATCAGCGTATGCCCAGGGCTAAGACGAGTCTTTAGAGTCGTGATATGGCGAACACTATTAAAACGGACGTTTGGGCGAGTTGGTGAGCCACATTTGAAACAGAACAGCGTGGTTTTTCCGGAAACGGAACAGCGCGACACGGACAGCGCTCGTCCGTGTCGTTTCTCCCTGCTTGTCCCCGTGAAAACCGGGCTGTTCTGTTTCGAACACGATTAGGCAGGTTGAATTTAACTTTTTTGCGCGCAAACGTATTTAAAGAAACGTCAGTAGACCAATTTTACTTCGAGTTTCTGATTCTCGTATACCATTCCTTTTCATCATGAGGGCTGGTGAACTTTCCATTCTATATTTCCCAAATATGAATCAATCTGCCTTGCGGTGGTTGATTACTTAGTATGGATTGTAAATTTTGTGAGCAAGTGTAGAATGATGCCGGCTGCTCCGTAAGATTAAACTGTTAAATGAATGAATGATGAAGACAGGCGCAGTGAAATTTTTCAGCTGTTTAGTAGGTTGCTACCAAATGCGTGGAACAGCCACTTGGAAAAATGTAGGGCGCAAGAAGAGAAAAACGTATATCATATTTCCCATAATCCGAGATATAAATCATGGTGGCCGCATATCGATGGGGGCGAAATGCGAAAACATGCGCGTACTTAGATTTAGGTGCACCTTAAAGAACCCCAGGGGGTCCAAATTTCCGTAGTCCCCCACTACGGCGTGCCTTATAATCAAATCTAGGTTCTGGCGCGTAAAACCCCATAATTTAATCAAATTTTTAGTCCGAGAGGTAAATACAGTCTTCTAGTACTCAATAATAATTCGGTAACATTTTCACGCAGAATCATTTTAAACAATACAAAAGAAGTGAAAAATTGAGGTTTCACATTGATTTGGAACACCACACGAAAATTGTAAAACATCATCGCAGGTTCATGCATACGGAAACACCAAATTACACTTAACCTAAAAAACAAAGAGAACTACAGTAAATAATAATAATAATAATAATAATAATAATAATAATAATAATAATAATAATAATAAATCTATTACTACTAATTAGTGCAAATATTTAGTAGTGCATTTGATCTTAGACAAGCATGTCTAAGCATGTCGTTTACTTAGGATTTGCATAACCCCAGAAGTTTGGGAGAGCCAACTACTAACAAAGTGCTTCGCATAACATCGGTTACCACAGTGTGTGAGATCTGTCAGATGTTGCTTTTCATTTCTTTCTCGCAGCGATACTTGGAGAACAACGTGCTCGACATGGCAGACAAAGAATACCGTCACTTCATTCTCCAGGTACGTTTAAAATCACGGCCGCGGACCAAACATTAGCTTCTGCATTCCCATACGTGCGGTTCCTTTGAATTACTTGCACTTGTCTGACTAAAAATTTTATTTTCGAAACTGAAGTTTTTGAAATGAGGCTCTTTGAAATTTTTTTGAATTTTTGTGGCATACCAGTAGGTTAGTCTGTTGCGCGTGTCTGGACGTTCTTCAGCTGTCAAAGTTCTTTCGCGAAGCTTGTTGCTTGGTAATTTCCGTGTATCGCTCAACTAATCAGAGGCCCATTACGCAGATGTTAACTGACTTAGATTATGCGGTTCTATTGTTCTGGTCTTCTTTTTTTTCAGCCTTAAATTTCGCACGACGAGAGTGAACAGGTCAAGGCCGATAGTCTTGTTTTTTCGTTCTCGCTTTTTTCTTTTCACTTGTAGCGACATTCGCGTTTGTAAGTCGAAGTGGTCTAACCATCTTACTTTCTTTTTTTGGAAAAGCTGATGGTGTGTCACATCGCGCGTTCGCTCTTGTCGCAGATTGCTCTGAAGTGCGCCGACTTGGGAAACCCCTGCCGTCCCTGGGATATCAGCCACCGGTGGAGCCTGCAAGTCTGCAAAGAGTTCTACAGGCAAGGTACGAGGAGGTCACACTGCGAGCTCGGAAAAGAGCGTCGCTCAATTGAATGCACACGACATCCGACACCGCTTCGTCGCCCTAATACACCGGGTTAAATTTTTTTTATTAGGAACATTACGAATAGTCTGTGGCGCATAACGCAATCTTGTGACATCGGTTGGATTACGTGAAGGGGCGGAGATTACTAGCCAAAAATCGCGATGTGTTGTCGACTAATAAAATGGGTTACACCAACTTTTAGCTGCCTCCGGGCACGCTCTAGTTGTAAATGCAAAGCCCGGCAAAAATCGAGTTCCTATCCTTTCAGTGAAAATGTTGCGCTCGATGCTAGTTTTGAGAATCACGCCTTCAGGATGTGTGACGAAGTGAACTTGAGCGAAGTGAACGAAGTGATTCTTGAGTGGGACGTCGTGTCCATGACGTGTTTCTCGAAACTGGCGCTAAGCGCGGAATTTCTGCTGTACGTGTGTAAGACTTCTTCTGCAATTTCGTACATAGCTGGAACATGTGCCCTAAGGCCAATAATCGTAAAGCTTATAATTGAAACGTTCGTAATTAGTCAATAATGCACTGTGACTTGCTGCGCAAGTATCGTCTTCCTCATCAATAAATGCAGGTGATGTAACAGGATTGCGCTCTTTGCCGCTGGCGATATATAATAGCTCGGTTTTCACTAAAGCATCGCCGGTTGATATACTTATATCTAAATTTGACCATTGTTTCCATAATGTTACATGTTGCCTGGTGCAGAGGAAGAAAAGCCCACAGTACCGGTTTGTGAATGTAGAGCTGCTTGTTGGAAAAAGAAATCTCGATAGTGCGTGTTTTATTTATTCATTTTTATCCTTCTCCATTTAAATGTACCACCGCGCTCCTTGGCCACTCAGCCGTTGTGGGTGTGTACCACAGTCCGGAAACCATGATCATCATATGACGATGATAAATCTTTGTTAAAATATCGGTGGCCCACTGCATACTCAAATTTCTCTTTTTCCTTTTTCTTTCATGCTCACATGCTTCATTTATTTAATAATTAGTTGCTTTAGCCTTCATGCTTGTGACAGCTACCGTTTCTTATCTCATAATCACAAGTCACTAGCTTCGTTTCAATTTATTTTCCTCTTAAAAAAAGAATTTGTTAACCCATGCACCGCCCGATTCACGGCGAGTCTCCCAGACTGCGTTGCGCCATTTCATCGAGAAAGAACTAATCAACCAGTCATCGACATGCTAATGGCTCTGTGGTTTGTGAATCTCGAGATGTCGGCCGGGCCAACTACCCAGAAATCCCCCCCCCCCCTCGCACCGTTACATCATGCGGAGAATTCCCGATTCCTCAGAAAAGGCTTGGAAAAAAAATGGCTGTGGCTTAGGTAAGGTTAAGCCCAGGATGCGAAGCATACTAGCCTTTATTTTAGTTGTTGAACCACTGTTTAGCCTGGTGAACTGCTGTTGCTTGGCTATATTTGGTTCGGCTAGACGAAGAAACAACTCATGCATTACTTCTTCGCCTTCAAGAGTGGAACGCGACAGCGTTCCCGTCGACCCGCCAAGGGGTGTAAGATTATGGGCTACAGGGCAGCGACTACGCGCCCCGCATTGGACGCGGTGAGCGTCGAGCAAAGCAGCGTTCGGCGCGGCAACGAAATGTGCGCCTGAGCAAGAGACGCACGCCTTAGAAACAGCGCGTTTCTAAGGCAACACCGCATTCACTAGAGGCGCTTTTGTACCGCTTTGAAGCGTTGTACTCGTGGCTCAGTGGTAGCGTCTCCGTCCCACACTCCGGAGACCCTGGTTCGATTCCCACCCAGCCCGTCTTGCAAGAGTTGAGCCAAAGCCACTTCTCCTCTGTCGTGACGTCACGGTGTCACGTGATTTCATGGTCACCGCCGCGCCTGAGGAGCTGGGTTGAGCCCTCGTAATATGCTTCGCATAAAAACAAAAAACACTGGCGGCGTTCTCTGATACACTTTTCGGATCTGGTCACTCGTCACCTGGTGCTTTCGCCGGACAGCTGCGTGCCGGGGCACTCCGACAGCAAGTGCCGGATTGTTGGGCCAGGTGCCGTTTTTGGACTCGGGCAACGCGCTTGTATCGGCGGTAGCTCGTTCTTGTTCTTGTTCCCTAGTGGAATGGCGCAACTCACTCTGGGGGATCGGCCATGAATCAAGCGGTGATGGTGGAGGTAGCTGTCCCACCGTGTCTATACGGAAGACGTCGTCTTTCCTTATGCGCACGCCAGTGCACGAGTCCATTTGAGTGCACCACCAGTGCGGGCCTTGTGCGCGCGAGTACTTGACTGCAGCGACGTACGTTGAATGAAATTGCAATGGTACGGCCTTAAATCGCGTGCGGGGACGGTAAGAAACTAAAACTAATGTTTCTGATATTAGTAAACAAACAATTCCTGCTGGCAGCTTGAGCATATTCACACTAGCTTGTATTTTTCTTGGGGAGGGGGGGGGGTCCTCGCTAAAAAAAAAAAAAATTTCGTGTGTCACCCGGTTTTTTTTTATTAGTTTTACGGGTAACTGCCGTAGTTCCCGCCTTATACCTCAGTTACTGCTCCTTCTATAGCAAAAGCTTTCGCCACAGTACTTGAGAGCTACACAGAATCGCTCGCCTCTCGCCGTTTTGCAGGTGACTTTGAGAAACGGCTGAACATCCCAGTCACGCCAATCTGTGACAGAGAGAGGACCACGGTAGCCAAGATACAAGCCGGTGAGTTTCGCCCGTCTAACTGGTCGCGTTGTCTCGCGCTGAAATGCGTGCATCGGCTTGCCGAGTCGCCTTGTCGAGTGAGCGCATCAGGTTCGTGGCACCGTGCCTGCTCCGTCCATGCCGGGTCATGTCCTAATCCTATTTACCAGGGTTGTTCTATTACGATAGCACCGTTTTCGTGCGTTATCGAGGCACCGTTATCCTGCGTTTGATTTCTTTCGACGGCGCATGCGCAGTACGCGCGTGGTTGGTTAGAGCGAGGTTCTACCGTCAGCCTGCTGACAGGAGCGACTTGCGCCCTCACACACGCCACAGGGTGGTGGTTTTTTTTTTTGGCTGCAACGAATTAAAAAAAAAAGAGATTACCTATGGCAGTTAGTACAATTCTAACTTTTCTCCTAACTTACGTGATGACGAGGGCACTACTTCTACGAGAAATTAAAAAAAAATGCCTAATTGAATAACTGACTTAATTACACTACATTAATTTAATTAACTTCCGGCGCATTATTTCAACTTACGCATTCTAGCCGGCGAGTTCGCAAGCGATATTTACTTGAAACGCATTCTCGAAGTGTCCGACGAAAGGCATTGGGGCTCGATTTACTTTTGTGCTTCTATCCATAAAACAGTGTTTTTTTTTTCGTTTTCATAAAAAGGTAAGTGGGACGTAAGTGCATTTCTTGCCGCAACTGTAACGGCGCATATCACCAAACCAATGCCATACTCAGAATTCGTTCCAAGTCGACGTATGTCGCCTTGCACACTCACGAATTACAATTCGTAGAATGAAATATGTGCCGTAAGGTAATTAATAAATAGGTAATTAACATAATTACGTTAAATATTAAATAAGCATCTTTATTTCTTGTCGAAAGAACGACCGCCTCGTCGAGTAGTTTAGGCCAAGGGTTAGAATTGTGCTATTTGCCGCAGTCAATTTTTAAAGTTTTGTTGCAGCTAAAAGAAAAACAAGAAAATCACCCTATATATACGGACACTAGCGTTCTTGTTTAGCTGCGGTGTGCATTCACATTGGTCTGTGCTGTGTGCATGCACACCATGCTCCTGACTGTCATATGTAAATTAGTGGATGTATGAAGACATTTTCTTTTTTGAGGCTTCGGTGACTATCTTTGATTGTGGGCCGTCGCATTATAATGTTGTTCGCGATGGTTCTGTATACTGCCAAATCCTTTCGAAGGTTGGTACACATACGAAGAGGCGTCGGAGGGCCCGCACAGACTGTTTACAAGGACACCACAGCTTTATTGCAAAAATACTTGATAGAGAGATAGAAAGAGAGGGAGTGAAATAAATGGAAAGGTAGGGAGGTTAACCAGATCGCAATATCCAATTTGCTACCCTGCTCAGGGGAAAGAGGGAAATGAGACGGTAAAGGTAAACGAAAAGAGAAAGTCCACCGTCTTGGCGAATGCTGCACAAGCTCGAAATAGAAAAAGAAAATTATCAAGCTGAAGTTTTGCAACAGGCGAGCAGTTCGTAATTAAGCGCACAGTCTTCTACGTTGAGCCGCCATTGTGACGACTACGAGGACACACACGTAACCAGCAACCAATTAGGCGCGCCGTAAGCCGCGAGTGCAGTGCCGTTTCGCCCGGGTTACGGCCCTTTCTCTGACTCCCGTTGTCCGCGCAGACTTCTTCAAGTTCGTGGTGAGCCCGCTGTTCGAGATCTGGGACCAGTTCCTGGACACGCCGCTGTCGCGCGAGCTGCTGCGCAACCTGTGGCTCAACCACGTCCAGTGGGAGAAGAAGGTGGCCGCGGCCGACGACTCGGCCGCGTCGGCGTCCTTCGAGACGGACCTCAACGCTCCGCTTGCTTCGGAGGAGGACGAGGGCGACCTGCTCGACTTCGACGACGAAGACGACGAAGAGCTGCCGCCGCTGCTGCGGCGCCGCAGCGCCACGGTGGCCCGCTACTCCTGGATGGAAGAGACGTTGGGGTCGAGCGCTCGGGGCCGCCGACACAGCATGCCGCTCAGCCTGCCCAAGCTGCCCTCGCGGACCGTCATCCGGCGCCGAAGGCAGTCGCTGCCCCTCGCGGTGGCCAAGGGGGTCGCGGCAGCAGCAACGGGAGGCCTGCAGCCGCCGGAGGTGAGCGCGCGGCCCGTCCGGGTCGCAGGGTGGAGCTGCCGCGCCTGCCGGGCGATTAGGATGACGATCGTGATGATAATGATGACGATGGTGATGATGACGATGATCGTCATGATGATCTGCAGTGGAATCCCCTTTGGAACCGGGATTGCCATGATGGACATCGTCAAATTCCGCCGTATTGTCAAATTCTGTCACGGCGGCATTCTGAGCCAATCGGATGAACCGTAGCAGTCCTCTCTTGGGTCAATCAGAGCTGACAAGATGGCAAATTTTGCAATGTGACAACGTCGAGATTAACTTTGAAGGGTAGTCGGTTCTTTTTTTTTGGCTAGTTAGTTTTCTGGAATGTTAACCAGCATGGAGGGACGCAGAAAGGACGAGCGCTTACCGTTGGCCGTACGCTGTTGGCACTAAGCGCTCGTCCTCGCTCTTTCCATGCCACTCTGTCCAGATGAACACCCTGGGTGGCGACAAGTCACCCAGCCAGCTTGAGCTAACGTGGTTTGACCGGAAAGAAGCGTAGCGTGCATTGTGACGCGATTGACAACTTAGTTCCCTAGATGCATGACCACCGAGACTGCATCGAGCGCAGGAGCTCTAGCAACATACCTTGTTTCATCGCTGTTGATTTTTCTCTTTCAGTGTCCATCTAAGAAATTTGACAAAAATAATGACGCCAGTTTATCACTACCTCATTCAAAAAAGACGACGAGGTTACTGTAAGAGGGGAGACTCGAAGAAGGTCAACAGTGACATGAACCACGGAAGGCTTAGCCCAGCGCCAGTGGTTTGACGAAGGGGATGACTTTTTTCTGTGCGTTAACTGCTCTCCTTGGTATGGTGGGAGCCTAAGCGAGTACCCTTTGCAAGTTCTTCCCCGAGGAAAAGCCGAAAAGGGACATATCTTTGTCAGAGCAACAGGTGCCTTCCTTGGTAGGATTTGTACAGCTCCCTCCAACTCTGGGGCGAAGACTCAGAGGGAGGAACCCCTTCAGATCTTTGTCTTTTGGGGACAGCGTAAGGGACTCGTCTTCAACTGTGCAACAACTGCTATATACAGAATGTTTTATCGTGAACGCTACCCCAAGGTTGAGAATCCTAAGCAACTACCGCCTTCAGAAGCTCACCCATGGCGGAGGCGAAGCTGTCTTCGCCAGCTGTCATCCCGGCTTGCACATGTCCTTTTCTGTGAAACGCCGGCATAGTGCTCACGCTTCCCTTCTTCGTGCACTGTTGACCGCGTGCAATATGTTTTGGGGTTTCACTTCGCACCCTTTTTACTAAGGCGCGCCGATGATGCATTATTATTTTCCTACATCTCGCAGGAGAGGCCCTCGTCGCCGGTGCTGTCGGCCGAGAACTTGCATCCGACGACGAGCCTGCTGTCGCTGTCGAGCACGCAGGAAGGGGCGCCCATCAGCACGGTGCTCCAGAGGGTGTCCCGAGAGAGCGAGCGCCGCTTCCTCGTGCACCAACCCATCTCGTACCCGCCGTACCGCAGGACCTCGGAGCCCTTCGTGGCGACGCCCTCGAAGCGCGCCTTCCCGCGTCGATCCGAGTCCGTGTTCGCCTTCTCGTCTTCCATGGAGGTCGAGCTGGGCGACGGCAAGGAGGACCACAGCGGCGACGAGGTTGAGGAAGTGGAGCAGACGGAAGAGCAGACGACAGGGAAGACGAAAGAGCAGACGACAGAGCAGACGAAGGAGCAGACGAAGGAGCAGACGGCGACGGAAGGAATGGATGGCGAGGAGACGGCGGAGACTACGGCTACGGAAGAGGGGCAGGGCGACCGAGAAGCAGTCGCTGCGGAGGAGCACGCTCAAGAGGCTGACTCGCCGGACCGGGAAGACTCCTCGAGCTCAAAGACTTGCGAGAACGGCTGCGGAACGCCCTCGCCCCCGCCCTCCGCCGTGACGTCTCCCGCCGGAAGTGACGCGACGCGAGCGAACCCTGGTGCTGGGGGCTCACCTGCCGCGGTGCGGGAACGCGGGAAGGGCGACGCGTCGGGCGACTTGACGTCGGGGAGTTCGCGGGCGAAGCCGCCTGCTCAAACGAAGCGAGCTCGCCTGCAGCGCACACCGGCGCAACTCGCCAACCGGCCGCGCGGTGAGTGTTTCAAACGGTCCCATGAGTGTTTTCTAAGACGCTCTAGAGAGACCTATAATTATTGGTACCGGCATGCGTTTGTGTTTTTTTTTCTTAGGTGCCGAAACGCTGCCCTTCTGACACATTTTATCGTCCCACTGGCCACGTATTTGGCGTTTTAAAATGTCTCGTCGGACATTCCTGGTTGCTCCATACCATATCACTGAAATGTCTTCTTAAACGTATCATTGCAATGGGGCTCTTAAACATACCGAATGTTTAGCTTTGTTCTCTTCTAATTCCTTTAGTTACGGCTTATTTTCCCACATCCTGCGGCCAGTATATTGACCTTTCCCATATAATGAGAAACGCGACGACATGCCAATGTCCCGTGAGAGTAATATTGCAATGTCTGTGGACACTAATTCATAATGTGCTTGGCCTTGTTCCACTGACTGTTGACGCACGGATTGAGGGACAGGGAAAGCGAGAGGAAGACGGCGCGCGACGATGCTATGCTACAATGAGTTATACACACACGGTCCAACAGGCAAAACTGGCACTGTGCGCACGCTGTACTCGCAAGCAATGCGTCTACGCAACATCTGGTGAACCCTCGTGTTCCTCGCGATACGATGCAACTTTTTTCCCGTCCTCAGCGTCACCGTCCGTCGTTCCCACCGCGTCGCCACCCAAGGCCACATTCACCATCGAGCCCCCGCCCAACGAGGGCACGTCCTTCGGCCAGAAGTCCAAGGGCCTGGAGACAACCACGTCGCTGGAAAACGAGGAGGCGCCGATGCCGTCGTGGTCGCACCGCTTCAGCCTGACCAACGAGCGGGAGGCGCACCAGATCGAGTTCGACCACCCGCCCGAGGCCTCGTGGAGAAACTGCGCCAGGTGCGAGCGGTGTCTCTGTTGTACTCGCGTGCGCAGTCTCCACTTTCGTGGCTAACCCCGGTGGGGGGGAGTGCCATTCCGTGCGTAGTTAAAACTGCACCACATTGTCGAGTGCGCCATTTTGCCTGCTCTGATTGGCCCAGAGAGCTACTATGGCCTCTCTGATTGGGTATTATGGTGGTGGTGTGTTGTAGCTACAGGTGGGTATCTGATTGGTTCATAAGGCCACCGTGGTAGAATTTCATAACCGGGTGAGATTTGGCAGTCCCCAAAATATCAACCTCTGGTCCTGAGAACACAGGACATACACACATACATAATACATACATACATACAAACAAGCGAATCAAATCAAAAGCAAATTTCTAAAGAGAAGACAAACACATTGAGGTTAGAAAATAGCACTGCAATCCCACGGAACCTATAAGAAAGCTCCGAATGCAAATTTGAAAACAAGTAAATGTACGGAGAAAAGGCCCACAACCTTTCTTTGTTTAAATGTTCCAAAACTATCGCCTCAACGTAGGAACAACCGGAGGAGTTCGGCACCGACGGCCCTGGGCCTAGAGCGACAGGTGTCCTTCCTGGACGACCCCGCGAGAGTGGCCGGGACCGTGTCCGAGACGGGAAGCGCTCTTCCCGCTTGTGGCCTGCTAGGCGCACTGCCGCGCCGCTCTTCCATGCCGTCCGAGCAGCAGCTCGTTCACGGTGCGTTTTCTCTTCTTTTTTTTCTTTTTAGGTGAAATACATTTCGCACTACGCTTCGGCAACCTTAGTGCTAAGCGTGCACGCTTATAAGTGACGCACAAGATATTATGCCTTCTGAAAGGCGATGCAAAAGCTCATGCAGGGGGGGGGGGGGGGGGGGAGTGCGCCCTAACTGTCGCTCCTCTTATTACCAAAGAGTCAATTCCGTCTCGTCATGTTATAAGTATGACGTGTAGGTCCCTTAAGCACATTATAAAATGTATCATCAGATTGCCTTTTTCTTTTTGAAAAAAAAAAAAACTTGGCTTGCTAGTGTAGTTGCATCGTGTTGGTCTTTTTGAGTGCTAACCGCACTAGTGCTAGTACACTAGTGCTAACCGCGACCCGGCAATCAGTGTTTATTTGTTTGCTTGTTGTGGTGTCAATCCAGAAACTTATAAAATGTGCAACTGTAAAGCGTTTCCACGTTTCAAATGCTCTTTTAAATGCTGACCACCGTTTTCATAATAGATTGCACCGTAGTTATTTACACTTACAAAATCATCATAACACAAGGTATAAGAGCCAAAAATATTGGCATTCATTAAGCAAAGCTCATTTATATCTAGTTTTCTGAAAACTTGATTCTGGCGAAGACTAAAAAAACAATCATTTTATCGTTTATGCCTAGTTGACAACGTCAATCTTTATTCGACGCGATCCCGCTTCACTTTGAAGCTATGCCTACAGCACACATTACAGCTTAAGATGCTTGCGCGGCCTTCTCATTGCTTTGCTGCTAAAGCCAACCTCAGTCACGATAACGATGGGCTTCTTGGAATAGCAGGGTTACCGTAAAATTGAGTTGTTGTCCATACTTCCCGTAATAAATGCATGAATAACCCGTAGCACATTGATGTTCTCTTCGATGTTCGATGCTATAAGAACTTCGGCTGCGTTTGTGTGCGTAATAAATTTCTATTCCATGCTCCGACATTATCTGCCATCCTGTAGTGCTACAGCCTGTTGATATGGTTTCTTCCCTGTAAAGCGTGCTTTACTTCTTCCCATTGTTATTGAGGCGAAGCAAACCTATAAGGTCTATTCACTTTGTCATGAAAACTTAGCAGAAATTCGACCAAGATTAGATTAGCATTCCACTCCTAAAACAAATTTATGTGAAGTGCTTCTTTTTTTTGTCTAAGGACTTCTAGAAGCAAGCGGCGCCCTTTGCGTATATGTAGTTCACCGCACAACAAAACCTGTAGAACGATGAGGTCACTAACCTGTGAATTTTGTGGAGTTATCCACATCCTACTGAATTAGATTACAACCTAGGACCTTCGAACGCTGTAGTTGTCTGCTGTTATCAGTGTCGGCGATAGAATATCGTATTACTGTGCCTTTATATAACTGTCTCGGCAGCGTTATGAAATTTGAAGCCGATGCTTGCAGTGATGCTACTACTATGCGAAAATGGATTTGCGTGCGCGATATTCAAATCTTATTTTTCCGTTTAACGTTTTCCTGTTCACGTAGGCAATAATTTATTTCAGGAAAAGCTTAGTAGCATATTTTACGTTTGCTTCCTGAGGCAGCCGTCTGCTACTTTTTCGCCCTATAGTAAAGTAGGCTTCACGTAGGCCACGCTTAAAGAGGGCCAGTAACGCTATTGTGTGTAAGCTGTCGGTTGTGTTTGGCAATATAAAAGACATACCCACAAAATTCTTCAAAAAACGTTTTTGATACTTTTAGTGACAGAGTCTTCTAATATAGCTTGCTGTTGCTGCGAGAACGCGACAAAATGCCCATTATGCTACGTCCATAATCGCGCAAAGGATTTGCGTCGACATCACCTCGGAATCGTGTAACGTGAGAAAGGTCAGCCCGCACTATGACCGCAGTGGTGTCGTTTTATGCCTCAAAATTGCGTCACTGCTACGTCAGAGGGGACATTCCTCTATGTTCGCCGTTCGCCGAAGGAACTACTTAGTTGTGACACGTGAAGGAATCCCTCCTGTAGCCGTCGTGCTTACTCTTCCCCAATGACGGCTGTTTTGAGAAGTTAAGCTAAAAGGCAGGGCAGCCTCTTTGCAATGTTGTGGTCTAGCAAAATGCACGAAGTACAAGGATATTTGGCTCAGGCGTTCGTGACAGTGCTACCTTTCGACCGCGCAAGATTACTTACCGTGTTCAATTCTGGTCAAGTCCAAGCAAGTGCCCCGCCGACACATTAGGCTTGGCCAGAACTGAACGTGGTAAAGAAACTTACGCGTCCGATTTCAATGCGCTTTGCTGCGTCGACACACAGTGTTCCCTCTATCCCGCTTTCTTTTTTCTGTTTCCCCTTTCCCTTCCCCCACTGTAGGGTAGCAAACTGGACGCTCGTCTGGTTGACTTCCCTGCATTTCCTCTGTTTGCTCTCTCTCTCTTCAATTCCGGTTACAGGGCCTTTCTTTCTTTACTGATGAGACAAAAGGCATACGTAGAGTTCCGACTAAAAAAAATTGACAGTGGCTTAGCTCGGCTACGCCAGAATATACGTAGCGAAAGCTAAGGCATAACATCCTTAGTTAATCTTGATTTCAAGTCCAGGTTAGTCTGGTTGTCTAGCTATGTTACGGCGTTTAGCCAGTCGTTCGGCGCGCTGTTCGTCTGTTTCCTGGGCGATTCGTTTCCTCTTCATCTCGTTCCGATGTCGATTCCAGGCCTCCTCCTGCTTATCAGAATTGTCGCCGTCCGTACTGCCGCCTCAACTGTGTTTGTGGCGCACGCGAGCTCTCCTTTTCAATCCTCCGACATGTTATCGGGCTTGCGACGCAGCTGACGAAGCGAGCGGAGGCGAGCGCAACGACGAGGGACGCGGTGTGATGTCATGTGCCTCCTCGGAGCACGGCCTCGGCGAAATCGCAAGTTCGCGGCCAGTAAAGCTATCGCTTTGAAACATTGAGCGTTACTCGCTGTCACAAGTAAAACACACTCACAATAGCGTTCACGGCGTCGCGTTACGGCGAGCGAACTCCGCGCTGAACTTACGAATTCCGGTGTTCCCTCTCTCTACCCGCCGTGGTTGCTCAGTGGCTATGGTGTTGGGCTGCTGAGCACAAGGTCGCGGGATCGAATCCCGGCCACGGCGGCCGCATTCCGATGGGGACGAAATGCGAAAACACCCGTGTGCTTAGATATAGGTGCACGTTAAAGAACCCCAGGTGGTCAAAATTTCTGGAGTCCTCCACTACGGCGTGTGCCTCATAATCAGAAAGTGGTTTTGGCACGTAAAACCCCAAATACTATTATCCTGCTAGTAACAGCGCAAAATGTAGACAAGGGACGAGACAAGAAGACACCACAAGCGCCGACTTTCGACAACGTTTATTCCGAAAGAAACACGGCTTCTTATAAACATTGCCCTCACGTGTCGCAGTCACGTGATCGCACATCATGTTCTAGAATAGCAGCTTGGGCTTGTTGGTTTTCCATCCTGCTAGTAACAGCGCAAAATGTTTTTGCGCTGTAAATGTTTTGCGCTGTTACTAGCAGGATGGAAAACCAACAAGCCCAAGCTGCACAACATGATGTGCGATCACGTGACTGCGACACGTGAGGGCAATGTTTATAAGAAGCCGTGTTTCTTTCGGAATAAACGTTGTTGAAAGTCGGCGCTTGTGGTGTCTTCTTGTCTCGTCCCTTGTCTACATTTTGCGCTGTTACTGGCAGGATGGAAAACCAACAAGCCCAAGCTGCTATTCTAGCGAAATATTATTATGTTCCCTCTCTCCCCCCCCCCCCCCTCCCTTGTCGCAGCAGAGCTGAGTCGCTCGGAGCTGGTCAGGCTCGCCGCGGTGGCGGCGGCGGCGTCGCCGGCCGCGGCGGCGACGTTGGCGCGTCGCCCAGTGCAGCGCGAGCTGATCCGGCGCCACAGCATCGGGTTCCTCGAGCCCGTGGCGCCGTCGTCGGAGTCCGAGGGCGGGTCGTGCGCCACCTCCACGGCGTGCAGCACGCGCCGCGGAAGCTGCGCGCCGCCGCCCCCGCACCCGCGCCGGAGGCACTCCAGCATCAGCTCCAGGGACGAGGACGAGACACGCGACCTGTTTCTGCCTTTCGTCCCGGCGCCGGCCGCCGCGTCGCCCGGGTCGCTCAGGTAAGTCGGCCGGGTGGTGGCGCTGGGACCGGGAGACGGGGAGGACGCGGCGATTCGCAGATGCGGGCGTGTTACGATAGGGGAACTGCGAAGATGGGGAAATGCTCGGCGGTGCGAACTTGCCGGATCGTCGGGCAGCACTCGACAAACGAAAGTGTCGTCGTCCTCCTCCTCCTCCTCCTCCTCCTCCTCCTCCTCCTCCTCCTCCTCCTCCTCATCATCATCATCATCATCATCATCAGCAGCAGCAGCAGCAGCAGCAGCAGCAGCAGCAGCAGCAGCAGCAGCAGCAGCCTGTTTTATGTCCACTGCAGTACGAAGGCCTTTCCCTGCGATCTCCAATTACCCCTGTCCTGCGTAGTATTCTTACAACTACAGTGCTGTAAAGCGTGCTTCTTTGCATATAGAATGTCGCAAAGGAAAAGCAACCTTGCGTGGGCGTCTAATCTGCACTGCGTGCGCGTGTATCTCTGCGCCAGCGACCTTGCGTCTTTCGTTCTGGGATGGTATTTGAGGATCGTTCGTCTAGTTTTCGTCACCTCCGTCAGAGGTATCATCACTGTGCTTAAGCTAATCGCCGAGTTAAGTGCCGAGTTTTCCATAGTTTTCATTGCCATTGCCCTTCTCATTGTGATGTTTCCACCAGTTATCTGTCTTTTGGGTCACACCTGATGTGTTCCTAAGTGGCTCTTCTACAGTTGATGGCCAACATTTTACAAGACTTACATTCGTTAAAGCAAACGCAGTGGACATGCCAGAAAATTGACACAAAGATACAGACATAAATTATCAATTGGGATTTGCCCATAAAGATGGCAGTGCGGTGTTGAATGCTACAAAAGTGAAGATGCGAATAAGTGAATCTACTGTCGAAGTGACCATGCTTTCTTAAACAGCAGTGAGCCTCACGTGTGGCTGTGAAAACATTACAACATAAGAGTAATGCAAAACGAGAAACAATGCAAGATTCCCCGAAAGCACATTTCACTCGTGTCAGTACAGCTGGTCATTGAACATGCAGGCATGTGACAAATACCTACAAGTACCATTTTTGTGTAGCTGATCAGTGTACATGCACACTGCGACAATTTTTTGTGGCACTAAGGGGAAAGCTTCTATGTGGCTGAAGTTTCTTTGTGGGTATCAGATTGCCATGCATTCCATATTAGTTTCTCGCCATCACTGGTTTCTATTTCAGTACCTTGTTTGTTTGACATATTTCTGACGTGTTGAGAATTTGAACCTCTTATAAAAGAAATGCTTCAACAAGTTCTACGGCAGTGCCGTTTGACTTGTTTCTTTGCAGAAAGCACTCTTAGTTCCTGGGTCATGGTACTTAAGTACATTAGCCATTGCTGCTTCATAATCTGCTTTTAATATTGCGTATTGCACAGGGGTACAAATTTCACTAGTTCATTTTGTGAATGCCATAATGAACAACCGATAGGACGGGACAGGAAAGAAAGGTAACCATAGTATGCGCAAGCTTATTAGCTCAATTCTGCGCTCTTGTGCAGAACGTATGTTTTGTCCTTCTTTTTCGTCCTATTGTCTGCAGTGTTCATCATGGGGCACAGTACACTAAAGCATTTCTCACCTTTGGGCCAAAAATGTTTATAAGTAACCAACCAGCCTCTCTTTATTTCTCTCTCACTCTGCAGACGACGTCGAGGGTCGCTGCCAGCTGACGTGCCTCTGCCACTCATGGTGTGCGCTGCGGAGAAACCACAGCAGCAGGGCAGTCGAAGGGTCGTCTCAAGAACTGGGGGTGCCGGAGATGTGTCGGACACCACGAGGAGGCGTGGCTCAACGGGCGAGATACTGAGTGCCCTGATTGGTCCTTACGGAGCACTGCACGCATTGCAGGTGATGAAACAGCTTCTACTGCAGGACCCACATGGAGCATATTCACACCGTATTTTTTCGTGTCACACCTCCCAGCATAGGTGCATCTCCTTTGGCAAACTTGAGCACCTTGGGGGAAGGAGGCTTGTCAAGCTGGCAGTTTTCATCATCTTTTTCTCCGACACCCTTATGCTTCTTTTATAAAGAAAGTAAATGTTTCTACAATTCATTGTGTACAGCTTTGTATACCAAAGCCGCTTGAAAAGAAATAATTGCTGCACAACATACCTTACTGTCCTTGTATTTTCCATCTCTTGGCACTTACTCTGTGACTTTAATATGCCACCGGCAAGCTGTTTTACACATTACACCAATAACTGAACCTCACATCTTTCTCTTTACTTTGACTAGAGTGTCACATACACCTGTTTCTTATCTAATCCATACCACAATCTTCGTGTCTCTTAACGTTATGCCTGTCATTTTTCATTCCATTTCTTATTGCACAATTTCCACCATTTTCTTGACATGCTTTGCTGTTTACAGTTTCCGCCAAGTTTCAGCCCAGTAGGCTAGTTCTGTTTGAACGCACTCATGATGAAGCTGTTTCTTATGACTCAATAATGCTACCTACGTGCATTCTGACTCATTTTTTATTCGTCTCAAGATTCGTATTATGATCTGACTCCTTCATGGTGACCAGTTGCCCTCTCTAAACACTGATTTAAAACTTTTTGTTGCTTTTCCGGACTATTGAAGATTATCTTAGTCCTTTTCCATTGCATTCCATTACAGTTCAAGGGCATTGCACTGTATTCAAGCTTAAGTAATTTTCCCAGCCTGCACAAGTCACTATCGGCAGTATGTTGCATGTCTCACGTGCTGCTCCTCTCGCAGAACCTTCCTCGGCGTGGCTCGGGCGGCGGTCTGGAGCTGCTGAGTGGACTGTGGCGCTCGCGCACCTTGCTTGGCTCGGACTGGTCGCCAAGCGGTGCACCGCCGCAGCCGGTGTCGGTGGCCGGCCGCTTCAAGCTTCAGCGCCAGGCCTGCTCTCTCGAGTCGACCAGTGTCCAGTCGACGTGCTCATCGGCTGCCGGCAGCGTGTTCAGCAGCCAACGCCGGGGTTCCTTCCCGCAGGAGTTCTCCCTCTTTTCCTTCAGCTCGGGTGGGTTGATGCTGAGTTTCTGCGTACCTACAACCTAAATTTTCTATTTGCATTCCTCGTAGAAAGAAAGCTTCTCGTATAGCTGTAGCTGAGTGCCCAAAGCAAGTTAAGCTGTCTTGTGTACGCAGTGCTGATGTGTGTACGGCGCAGAGTCTCTTGCTCGTCAATCGTCGTTTCAGGCATGCATTGATCAACTGGCGCTAGCAAGGTCCAAGTACTATGCTTCTTGGTGATGCCTTCATTTTCAAAAAATTTAGGTGCGGATTTGAGTTGGCACGGCATCGTGGCAGTGTAATATAATGGAGTGAAGTTCCATTGAAGGGCAATGTGAGTTCACAGCATAATGATTAGCCCAAGAGTAAGCCTCGCCATATTTTCACAGATTTAGCAGTGCCCTTAAAAATAATAGTGTTTTGTTTTGGTGTGGCTTGGCTGCATTAAGATTAGTGTTATAATAGGAATAAAATACAGAATGCCGACCAAAATGAGGTTGTCAAGAAATTTTTAACGTTTTGGCTTCCACACGGAAGCTGAAACACTAAAAAATATTTGACAACCCCATTTTGGTCGGCATTCTGTATTTTATTCCTATTATGCCGTTACTTTCCGACCAGACAAGATTTCATCAAACTCTTAATTTCATAAGATTAATGTTGCCGTGAGGACATACTGTGTTTCAACATTGAGCCATAGTGAGAACTGCATTGTGGCAGTAATTGTGTGGACCTGTTTTTATAGCAGCGCAAAGAAGTGTTGGTTAGCTGGCATAAAGAAGGGTTCTAAATAGAAATTATCAAAGCCGGGGGCCAAGTTAAGACAATGCAGCTCTGTCTTGTGATCACCTAGCACTGTGTTTCGCAGCTCCTGACTTCCCTCTGTGGCTTTCACTGGTTTCCTTTGCTTTCTCGTTTGTGTATTATCAATTGTATGCAGTCATTCCTGTGTTATAGGTATGCATGTTTTTGAAGCCCGATTACTGTAGGCAGTTCATCAAAATACACAATTGTATGAGACGTAAGAGCACTATATGAATTTGTTTTCTTTTGTACCCCCTTCCAAACAGGAGATGTGCCACGTTTTCCACGTAACTTGTGCCAACATTTAAAGATATGCAAGTGCTACATAGTGGGACAGGACCAAGACAATGTTGTTTGCCATCACTTGGAGCAAGCCAGTCCATTTGTTGTATTTTCCCGAATTACATAATTTATTTGTATTGTATTGTATATTGTATTCAGAGCGAGAGTGTCAGTTAGAAAGTTGTAGATCATCCTGAAAAATTCCCAGTCCAGCTTTGTGTTGCTCAATACAGGCTACATAAAAGTTTTTTCCAAGCCTGAAAGAAAACACAAGAAATATGAAAAAGTGCTGTGCAACCATTTGTGTGGCACGTTCCTAGATGAAACATTTGCACTTAATATGATATTTGAGCAGTTGATAATTAATAATAAGTAATTATGTAATTAGACAAAATACAAGAAATAGCCTGACTTACTCAAAGTGACAGCAAACAACATTACCTTCGTTCTGTCGAGCTACGGTACACTTGCTATATTTAAAAATATTTGACAGGAGTTACCTGGGACACACAGTATACTTTTCCCTGTGTAGGATAGCAAACTGGAGGTGTGTCTTGCTGGTCTCCTTGCCTTTACTTCTCTTTCACACACAGGTTAACATTTGCACACGCGCAGTGACACTGCACCAATGTTTGAGGATTGTAACAATCTTTCCTGCAATCTTTTCTTTTATGAATGAAACAGGAGAGCTCTACTGCTGCGACGATGGAGGTGGAGGTGACTAAAGGCCACGCTGCACCAGTCCCTGCAAGAAGAAGGAAAAATGCCAAGTTCTTCACGTGGCGAAAATCCCAATGCCCACACTTTTACAAATGAGTCATCCGCATCATGTAGGAACACGAAACAAAAACCAATATACATTATATATACATATATACATATATATATATATGTATATATATATACACACACACACAACATGAGCAGCAACACACTGCCGAACATTGAAACACATCCAAACAGCGCCACATCACTGGCGCGCTGTCACGTGGCAGTACAAAAACTATGCAAGCGCGGGAGCAACGCGCGTCGCCGCCACTGCCGCCGCCAAGCCAAGTGACTGGCCAGTCAAAGCTGTCATCTCCGAAGACAGCGTCTTGCCACGAAGGGGATTTCACAACCAATCAACCAAGCCCAGTTATCATTCTACTACTACTGCTACTACTACTGCTACTAGTGTGTGATGCTCGGATCGCCGCCAGTGGCAAGACCAGACTCAAACAGTGCGCGCGACAGCTGCTGTGGTGGGTGGGATCTGTTTGGTTGTCTGCGACATCCAAAATCACAGAACGGCATGGTTCTACCGCACTTTCTGTCTTAGCCCGTGGCGCCGACTTCTGTCGGGCTTGTAGTGGTCACTTGTGTTCTCATTTCTTTGTGTTTCTTTGTGACGCCATATCAGACAAGAGACTGGAGATCAAGTGTTTTTAGATCGCAAACTTTTTTTTATTCCTTTTATCTTGGAAGATAGTTCACGTCCTGCTGCAACTTCCTCGTGTGTGTTTTTTTATTTTTGTTGGAGTGTGTTTGCACGTCTTCCTTCCTCTTGAATCCAGAGAGTGTGATGAGTGTATGTCCAGTTTTAATGTGTGTCTCGGTGTGGCCACATGTGAGCGGTGACGTTGAGCACGTGTGTCGTGTGACCTGATTTTTTTCCCCATTAAGATCAACAGGGTGGCTGTGTGCTATATTTCGGTGACAATTACCTTGTACACCATTGCAAAATTTTTGTGATTCGCAGAGATTGTCATGCACACTCAAAACAAAACGTTACTGATGTGAAGTTTTATGCGATGAGTGATTCAGCATGTCCAGAGGGTTCAGTTGCTGGCGTTTTCATGGTGCACATTGTAATTAATCAAGCATGGGTCATGTGACACCAGGAACACAAATGGCACTTGCACATCTTGCTTACTTCGGAGAAATAAGCACATGTCACCTTACTTATGGATCATCAGCGAACTTCGTTGGATTGCTATCGTTATTGAATTGTGTGGAGATGAGTACCTGAGCTTCCGCCATCAAATTGAAATGTCATGCTTCTACATTACGACAAAACCCTATGTGAGGTGTTCAGTAGGTTGATCAAATTGAGTGCCTAATTGCACCAAGTAAAAAATATATAGATGCAACACAAGAGCAATTTCACAGGGTGTTCGAATATGTGTCGTCTTCAAGTTTTCGTTCTTCTATGTGTAAAAGAGAAGGAAGCTAAATTCTATAGCAACATGCTATTACATAATCGTGATTAAGTTGGCAGGAAGAGTAGTCTGCAGTCATTCATAATTTTTAGCACCCTGATGCAGTAAAAAGATTTCACAATAGTAATACTGACCTTTCAATACAAGCACATCTGTTGCTGTGTTCTGCTCTGGGTTTAATTCCATTGCATCGAATTTTCCTGATTGCTCAAAGTTGAAGACCCATGAATGCTGAAAAGCTCTGCAAAATGGTCCTTGGTCCAGTATGTTCCATAATAGTGTTATTCAAGGTCGTTTTATTTGGTGTGTTATTAGTTTGTTTCTGCTTTCGTGCTTTGTTACCTTTGATTCACCACAGTTTTCATATTGTGTTCACCTGAGTTTGTGCATTCTTACATTCTAATGTCTATTTAGTTTTCTCGGATGCCTGAAGCAGCTCCTCTGTAGAAGGTATGGATTAACGGGTCATGAAGACTTTGTGTGCAAGTTTCCCTGCAAAATTGCCAAGTTTGTGTTGGACGCATAAGCGGATGATGATGTTAAAATTCAATGTAATTTCAGGCAACTTGTAGCAAATACATATGCACCATAGTATTTCAGGTTAAAAATGTTTCTTGGACACAAAATACAATTATGTGTAAAGCGTACGGTTACTTTACATGCCCCCAATTGATGTTCTGGGCTTACGTGAACGCCTTCTCTATGAGCCTATCCCGCAGCCTTCTCTGCTTAAAACATGCTACCAGTGACGTAGTCAGACGTCTTTTTTCGAGGGGAGAGGGCACGCACTTGACCGGGAATGAGAAGGGTGAAGGGGTTGAAGGGAGGTGGGGGGGGGGTGTCACATGACTGGTGTGCCCCCCTCTGGCTACATCACTGCATGCAACACAGGCTTTCTGGGGAGAAGGGAGGGACACATAGAGAAGGCCGTAATGAGCAACGATTTCTGTGAGCTGGAACTAAGTGCCATAGACACCTGTACTGACGAATGCAAGTCAATGGGAGTAACCTCTTCCCGGGCTACTTGCGCATGAAGCTTTCCTCATGACCTGACTGTTTGAGACTTCATTAAATGCAAAGCCTACCTCTCTAGAGAACAACATGCGTCTGTTTTGTCTCCCTTCTTGCTGATTGGCATATTTCACAGAGCTGCACAAGTGGCAGGCTTGTAAAGCTTTTTTTGCCTGTCGCTTAACGGTGCTTGGAACAAGCGTGGCAATCGAGTCTAGCTATTTGTGTTCTAGCAGTGTGGCTCCCGACAGCCGTTTAGGTCATATGCTCGTATAGTAAATGCCAAGATGCTGAAAATACTGAGCTGCAATTGTCTCTTCAAGAGGCCTGCATCAAAGAGCTACAGTATTTTTGCATGCAGAGCCTGCATCGAAAATTTAATAAACTTTAGTACGTGGTGGAAACGCAACTTTGCCTTGAGCAGCTGTTGGCTTAAGCGGTCATTTCTTGGAAAAAAAAAACAGATTTGCTGCCATGAAGACATTCTTCTTTTCTTTTGAAGCAAGATTCTATTGCAGTGAAGGCAGACCTCAAGGCAACGTTTGCAATAAATGTGTAGACATACAGCAGATACTATTAGATTTGGGGCTCGCCAGCATTCTACCCAAGCATGGCATAAGCTAAATAGTAGGCATATAAATCTTTCAAGTACATTTGCCAAATATGACATTAGAAAGATTTCCCAAACATGATGTTATTACAAGAAACTTGTCCTGCTTCACACAAACTAGCTGCAGATTAAATTTAACTCTTGCTACATTTTTGTAGGCAAGAATTAAATTACTGGGTTCACCTTTCTCACATAAATTTGTCTGCATGTTGCCTTGATGCATTGCGTCATCGGCCACGTCTAGAGCTGCGGTCTAGAGGAGCCATTTAACGAGGCAATATTCCTGTCACAACAAGTTCGGCGCTCTGAGCATTCATGTAGTAAATTTATTACTGATTTAGAAACAATGTGGGGCATCACAAAAATATACGTGTAAGATATATTTGCAATAAAGGAAAATTTGCACCTTTGCTTATGCAGCGACACTGAGAGTAACAAGGAAAAAACACGCACTTGCAAGAAATAGTGGCAGCTTCTGAGTCTCGACACTGAAACTCTTTGAAAGGTAATTTTGTACAGATCCTAAACAAAGGCTCTTGATCTGTTAGTAAGCACTATTACTTCTTCAAAATGGCCTGCATTCTTTATATGATGCACTTAAATACACAAACCTTTCTTGTCAAAAGCAATGAACACCATTCTACACAACTTACACTGCTGGGTACAAGGTCAGAAGCTACATTCTCATCTGCAACGACCACATTGTAACAACATCTGGGATGCAAAATTTGTTGTCCGCTTAGATATGGTGTGTGTCAAGGAACCTCGGGTGGCTAAATACTTTGGAGTGGAGCCCCCTCCCACTGCCATATACCTGAAAACTGAGTATTAATCATGGGATTTTGAACTCTCTCAAACAAAACAGTGCCAAACGTTTTGGCACTTGTAATCATAAGGAGCTTCCAGCTTACTAGATGCATAATTGTGTGCAGCACACCATCATGGTTGATGGCTGCACTAGGTTTCTTATTGCAGTTACTGCTTCTTGAATCTTTTTTGTTGATGCATGAAAAGATTACTTTGAGATTTACCATTCACTACTATTTGTTTGGCTTCTTTTTTGTTGCTGGTTTCACTGATCTGCATTTTTTTTTTGTTTGGAACATGGGTCATTTAGGCCAAAGCAGAGCCATGTGTGGTCGGCGCATGGGTGAAAATTACGTTCAAACATGACGTGAAATTAAGTGTTGAAATTGAGGGTTTGATGAAAGTTTGTCTAGTCAGGTGCATATTAGAAAACGGAAAGATATGAGGTCACTGACAAAATCAACAGTTATTATTCGACTTGGCTCACATGTGCACGAGCACTGACATTGTCAAATGGTACAACACATCAGTTATCACAAAGGAAAAATCATGATGAGACTTATTCTTAAATCATTACTATTACAGGCAACACCTTTTCATCTCATCCAAAAGGATGGTACCATGCCCCAAATTTAACTCCACTGACTATATTGTGTGCATTGTATATATGTTAAGTGATTACAATACTGTCCACTGCATTGTGAAAAAGTAACTGCTATAGGTTCTGGAACATCAAATACCTTTTATTCGGTCAGTGACCTTATATTCATCAGTCTTTTTTAAAGATACAAGTAGTGAAGTTGCTTTAAAGCGACGTTAAGGAGTAAATCTACGTTAGGCTATATGGCCAGATTGCATGTCGGAAATAGCAAATCAGTCACAAGCTCGCTCAGCAAAGCCTTGCTATTGTAGGAAGGATCCAAAAACTTGTGATAGATGCTTTAAAATTGCTACACTGTCGCCTTGTGTATCATAGGCTTTAACAGCGTTTGTTTGGAACCAGTTAGCTGTATATAAAGAAATGACTGCACTGTACTCCAAAGTAGGTGAAAGACTCAGTCTGACACTTCTGGGTGACTTGTTCAGTAGGCAGGAGTTCCAAATACGTGAAAGTACCATGGAATCCAAGAGATAGCACTGGCATTGTCGATGCCTTCCTTGGAGCGTGAAATTCAGAAAAGATAATTTGGACTTCCTAATTCTTTTTTTCATAATAAATGGCTTTCCTCAGCCAAGGACATTCAAATAGAGGGCTAAATAACATTCTGTTATTCTAGTCTTATTTGCTTTTTCTATCTTGGTGCTTTTTTAAATTTAGTAGCTGTAAAACAAGTTCCTCAAACTGATACCTCTGCGCTGCAGTTATGGCCCCTTTGCTCGCCTGATTTGAACTGAGATCTCTGCTTGCTCTGCACATACTGCTTCTTTATGTCTTGTTTCTTGTCTTTTGGACCGATGTGGCAAATCTTTACTTGCTGAAATACTGCACTTTTCCCACATCTTCGAAAACACCTTGTAGCAACCAAGTCACTGGCTTCTTTGCTGGCTAATTAGCTGCTACCCATTACTTTGGGTGCAAAAGAGAGTAGTCCTGTTTCTTCATGCATACCCACCTTCCCATATAATCTGTCTGCACATGCATGCAACCACTATTACAAAAGCAGAAATGGGAAGTGCACTGCACTGCTTTAAAGCTCCATCAAGCCATCCATGAATGGTAGCACTGCCCTTTGATTACAATGTTCGGTCAACATTTTCTAAGTTATGGACTCACGCCATCGGCTCGAACATACTGGTGTGAAGAAGTGTTTATGAAAACCAACCTCTTGTCGTAGAGTCATCAAGGAACATTATTGAAGCTCATAGTTGCCGTCAGTAGAGAGAGAGAGAGAATTTCTTTAATGAAAACTGCAGAGGGTTTTGGGTGGTGAACATGCTTAGCATGTGCTACTCCATACGAATCCGATTGCAAATTAAATTATACACACATGGCTCATAAGACATCGTACCGAATTAAAGCATGTGGTTAAGACCAGAGCCTCACAGAAATGTTAAAAGCGCCATCACCAGTCAAGAGGCTGGCGCCATGCTCGACACAAAAGAGCATCAAGTCTGTGCCTGTTTGTAAGTGTGCATTTTAGGCTAGGTTACTAGTATGGCCTGGTGCAGACTACAGTTCGTGCGCAAACTTTCTGCAACGATAAAAAAATATTTTGGACATAATGGTACAGCAAGCATTTCCGGAACAGGGGCTGTAATTGTATTGCCAGGGATGTAAATCTATTGTATTGCCAGGGATGTAAATCTACATTGTTTTGTAATGTGAAAGGGGGCGATGTGGGGGGACTTATTTGATGGCCCGGGAATTTGGAAAAGAAGTATTGCATTACGATTTTGCTTTTCTTTTACATATTTCTTGTGCCCAAATTGTTGCAGCATTGGATAGAAAAGCGCGCACTTACTTGAAGCATTGGATAAGCAAAATACACGAAGTTTATAGTAAGCGTACAGGCTTAATAAAGTAAATTGCGGTATGACCTGCGGGCTGTGCTAGCATGAAAGTCCTGCAACAAAACGTTAATGTGGCATACAATTAGAACTCCAAAACAAGAGAGATTCACAGGAAGATGGAGGCTTGAAGTGAATAACAGTGTTCGAACAAGGATTTATGTCGCTGGAGTAAACGATTTGACGAGTCCTTTTGTCGAAGTGTTAGCTTCATAGACGTTCCTTGCTCTACTGCTGTTAATAATAGTTGTCTGTCAAGCAAGTTGGTACATAGTATGTCGTAAGGATATGCCAGCAAACAGAAAGGAATAAAAAAAAAAGCATTATCAGGCAAGACAGAGAGAAATGAATAGGAAGAGTGCTGTGCTATAACCAAGCAGTCCAGCGTCTTTCCTGCTAAGTAAAATAAGAATGTAAAGAAATAATAACATAGGAATAAGATGAGAATAGAAAGAAGGAAAATGTGATGGTTAGCGGCATTGCAGCATTGTCTGTTTTACATCGATAAAAAGATAAATTGAAAAAGTTGTTTCGTTCTCTCTCTCCTCTTCACCTTCTTTGCAGGTTTCATTCTCTTTCTGAGGTTAGCGGAACACTGTTATTCGGTTCTTCGCCGATTCTCTGACAGCTTCTGTGTGGCTTCAACTGGCCTTGAATTACTCATTCGAGACTTTACTGCTTCAATTAGCGTTGTCTCACATGGTTGAAAATTTGCATTTCAAGTATCTGCGGACGTTCGACTTTCTCCATTCCAAGTCTCTGTTTCTCTTACCGTTCTCCCGTGTCGCCAATCTAAACGTGACGAAATCGCTGTGTCGGTAATTGAACGCCACTTCTCGTCGCTTAATTGCTCTAAAGTCTCAAGTCTGACCCGGTTAACTAGATATTAGGTGCTTAGTGCGGAAAAATTGCGGTTGGGTGTTGGAAAATGTGGGAAACTAGGCGCGTAAAGAACATATTATTGCGACAACTAGAATGCGGCGTTAGCCATTGGCTTGAGAGCTTGAACTAAAGCGTCCCAACAGAGAGCGACGCGTGATCCACTGCAGTGATATGCGCCTGCGTGGGACCAGCATCTGCGCATGCGCAAGGGCATGCGCACACGTACGTCGCGGTTACGGATTGCAAATGAGAAATGGCGAAATGTTATAATATTGTCAGCACTGAGGCGCCATCATGTCATCGCATTCCCTAGACCTCAAGTGAACTGTACGAAGACGAACGTTCATTTAAAAAGCCCGAGCGATAACGTTCAAATAAATGACCGTAGTGCAATCTTTCATTTCGTGCGGATGCTTTTTATTGCCTCAGAAAGCCGAAAAAATGCAGCTAGGTCCTGTAGTTGACCGTGCCAGCTTCTTCAAGTGTTGCTAACCAAATTCATTTGCTTTGCCGTATCGTTTAACAAACTGTTTGTGCTATTCGCCAGACCGATGTGCAAGTGTATCTTTGTAGGGTTGTAGGGATTCTGCGTTTGATCACTATAAAGCAAGAAAGAAAGAACCACAGTGGTTGAAGCATAGCAACAAGTGAGATAGTGCTGTTTTCCGAAATGAAAGGGGAATATACCTGTTTATACAAGCATAGAAACGTGCGAGAGGTTGTGAATGCGAGCGTGACTGATTAGCTTATGTGTGCTACTTTTACGCTAGCGTGTTCGCGTTTTCGTGTTCGTGTCGACTTCAGAACAATGTCTCTTGGGACCCTTAAACCTACTCGAGGCCACATTCAAACACTTTCATCTGATGGAGCACCTCGTCCCGACCAACTGAGCTGGAGGCTTCAAAGTCGACGCATATGCGCCGAACACAAGGGTTACGTAACAAAGTATAAATAACACGTAAAACTTCATTCACTCTGATATCAACCAATTTTTCTTTTTACCCGTGCTCAGTAACCTGAGCCTCCAAGGAAAGAACTGAATAGCGAATCTGACTGCTCAGCAAACTTTAAAAATAAGATTGTTATTCACCTGAGTGTTGCGAAGCTAGAAAGTAAACCCGTTACGGTAATTACACACACACAAAAAAAGCTTGTAGCTGGAAGAAAATTTGTCCTGGTCAGGTACTCGAGCCCGGGACCAACACCTTTCCTGGGTGGTTTCTCTATCACCTGGTCGAGTAAAATTGTCTACAGCGTTTCCTGAAGTTTCATTGAGTAGCAGTCGCAAATGCGTCTTAGCGTAAGTCGACTGCGCCCGCCTTGGTAGCACCTTCTCGCCATTTAAGCTTTCTCTTCAGTCATGCTTGTTGGACAGTCTCGTGCAACTGTCATAATATTCGAGCAGTACGACATACCGGAAATGTTAATGTAGTGCCCACTCGGTTGGGACAGCTCGAACTCACGCCGTACACTTTCGCAGCCCGTACACTTTTGTAACTTCGTTACAACACAGTTTTCGGTCGGCTTTGTACATCACAGAAGTGGACGCGTTGATTTTCGCGAAATCGACGAATTAATCGACCATTGCAAAAAAAAAAAATACACAGGCAAGTGGAAAATAAATTTTGGGTAGTCCCAGAACAAAATAATAACTCCTCTACAGCAAACATCTTTAAACCCAATTATGTGGACATAATCATGTTACAAAGCGAGTTTCTATTCCTTGCGCCTTTGCAATTTTTTTTCTATCTTGTTCGAAATTCTTGCGAACGAACGGAAAGGTTTACCCCACTTCCTTAGCTCACAACTGTTTTTCATTCTAAAAAAATAATTAGTGGTAAAATTTATTCAAGCAGTGATTAGTTCACCAGCTATTGCCGTTACCGTACGTGTGCCGCTGACGGGCTGCAGGGCTTCTCCGGTTATGTCAAAAACTCCAACATCAAAGGGAACGCATGGGGCACTTCCACACATCCAACGCCAAACCTTCCTTCCCATCTTCCCTCATGTTATCATTTCAAGATAACAAGAGGGAACAAACCGCGTTCTCACTGACAACCCCGCGGGTAACAAAGAATCCACTTTTGTCCGCAAGCTCTAGCGGTCCCGACGACGTGCTCTGTCTACAACTTCTCACCTTTCATCTTCAATGACCTGCTGAACTTCGCTTTCTAACCGGCGGTGTGAATGTGTCGGTAGTCCGTGTTTAGCGTTTCTTACCCCTCGCGCAGATACGCTTTCTGAACACACAGACAATTCAGTAGAGCTACTGAGAGGGGAAAAAAATTGAGACACTCGCACATACGTCACAACACATACGTCACAAGTTTAGTTTCCACGCGAACCACTCAGCGCGCCGGCGTGTTGGTCGCGGTGTGCGTCTGGGATCACGTGGCCGGTCGTCAAACTGAGACTACAGTCGGAATCTTAAACGTTGTGCCGTACGCTTTTTATCCCGCTTCTCTCTCCGATCGTCTATCCATTGTACAAGAGCAACCCTGACTTTTACCCGTTCGTGTCATCTCCGTAGACACGTCCTTATGTTTCCTGCTCATTATTTCCCACCTCGTCTGTTCCTTGAACGATGGGCTATTCGCAGAATGAAAACGAAGATGAGTGCATGAGTTGCTCTGTTTGCTGGTGTCGAGGTGGTCTCCGTTCTTTGTGTCCTTTTGGATTGCACTGAAGAAAAAAAAAGGCAATGAAAGCAAAAGGCCAAGGAGAGACAGAAAGGTTCTAATCGAAGGGGACGACTTGCTTTTTTTTGTTCTTACTGTAAACCTCCTCGTGGTGGCTTCAGAAAACGCCAATACTAAGGAAAATTCAAAGGACAAGATGGGCGCTTACTTATAAAAGCCATAACAGGGTTAGAGCGGTGGAACTAGATCGGCCCCCGTGGCGATGTTCAATTTCTTGGTAGACTTTACTGCCATTTGCGGTGATGTATGAAAATTGGGGCTTGCCAAAGGTTTGGGAAAGAGAGGCCGGACGGGGGAGGTGGAAGCCGATGAGGGCCGTGGACAGCTCTTGCTGTGGTTACCATAACATGCTCGTTCGCGGCGCATGTTCGACTATTTCTCCGTCGTTACTGGGCCGTTTGCGCGGTATCTATTTCTTCAAAAGACTGATGAAGCCAAATACTGCTTAAGCTTCGATGTTCTCACGCTAATTTAAGTCTAATGTTACCGAATCAACGCTGGGGCTACTTGAAGCGCCAGTGTGCCGTATTGATTTCAGCCGCTCTGGGGAAATCAATCGAAAAGTAATTATAATCCCGAGTCTCAACCGTCCGTCTTCTTATTAACTTCAAGTGTCAGTAGTGAAAATTGCGCTCGGTACCTTTTCCTGTTAGCTTGTCGTTTGTTGCATGGTCGTTTATAGCATTTTTGTCGCTCCCATCGCAAGTTCCGTGTGCTAATCCTTTCTCTCGTTGAAACAATACGTGAATGCGCCGCTATGAGTGCGTCAAAAGAATAACAGTGCATAGTCGAAGTCAACCCTGGGTAGGACGAAAACTGGGGGAATCGTACTCATTGAATTATAGACTGAGTTTACCGCGCACATCAACACGTACACGGAACGAGAAACATGGCATTGGAACGCTTCGGGTTAATTTTGACCACCCGGAATCCGATAACACGCGCCAGTACCTCAAACCCTGCTAAGATTAGGATCGCCTGGTATCCTACGTTGTCCTGCTATCGTACGTCGTCCCCTTCTAGAGGAATCCCCTGCTTATCTCGTGCGATTTCAAAGACAGCGCACCACCAAACACCGAGTTACGATCATGCAACTAATCACATGATTGAAGTGAGAACTGTTCACACTTGAGAGTAACTTTCACATGGCTGTTTGTAAGCAATTGAGCCCTCGCCCTCCTTCCCTATTAAGAATCCTTCCCTATTCAGGAATAAGCAAAGTGTGCTTCGTGAACATTGAGGCAAGTCGTAAGATGCCGTCTGGTCTTGTCCGCAACCGCATTACGTATCCTTAATTCTTCGTTGGTAAGCCCGCGTCAACGACATCCCATCAACCGTATGCCTACATGAGATCCGTAATGCCCGTCTGAAAAAAAAAAAAACGCACATTTGTCTTCGATAGCTACCGCCATAACAAACCTGAATCAGGACAAGGTCCAACGTACAACTTGGACAGATCATTTTCTTTGTATTTAATTACAGTAGTCTTGCTTTCATCCTTATAGACTGCTCTGACCCCGTCGAAGAGCTTCATTCTGTACGCTCGGCCCAAAACGTGCAGTGTACGGTCAATACTTCCATTTTTCGCTGGTCTTTCTACAGAAGATTCAGAGTCGCTTCAGCCATATTTGCCGATTAACTTTTTTAACTCTGTGATAACACGTCAGATAGAGCTCACAACCTTATCCATCCTCTGCGCTCAGGAGAGGCGATTAGGTTCTCTCTTCTTTTTTAAAGTCACATGGAAGAACAGCTTAGTTTAGGGAATCGCTCAAATTTTCTTTTATTTTTTTGTTCGCGTACTCTCACAGAATGCGGCTCATTCATACTCGAGATGCGTCAACAGTGTTCACTTTTTGCCGGAAAGCGTGTAGTTTGCAGTGGTTCAGTTCATTGCACTCCTCGAGAAAAACAATGGGAAAAGCCATGGCTTTTGATGCTCGATTTGGACCTGTTCAAATTCACGCTTAATTTCAATGCAAATATCTGCATAACGTCCTGACTGAAGTCTGTAGAAAGCGCATGGAATGTAGGCTAATGTATCAGTACTGAAATGAACTCTGAGGACACGCGCAAAGTGAAGCTAGAAGCCTCATGGGGCAAAATGTTGGCATCCACCTTAGTGCCGACGTTGTAGCAGCGCAAATCTTTTCGAATCATGAGCGATTGTTTTGCGCCGCACCATCAGCAAATGCTTAGTCTTCATTTTGGGTTTTAAAATACCGCACAAACAGTTCGCACGAACAGCAGTGACACTGGGCGTTCTTTGGTCAACCCAACTCAAAGTGTTCTAGAAGAACAACTGGGCGACCTTTTATCAACATGACTTAAGTGGCTCCAGAAGGCTGCATTTAGTCGGCACTACGTACTTGTTTACAATTGCACGTTACGCCTGTAAGCATAATAACCATGACTTACGACTATTGGATTGCAATGTGAGGCATGCAGGGCATGGGAACGAATGCTAAGGCAACATTAGAAGTAGCTGCTGGAATTATATATATATATATATATATATATATATATATATATATATATATATATATATATATATATATATATATATATATATATATATATATATATATATGTATATATATATATATATATATGTACGCATTGTGTTGGTCCCAAAGTTAGCCGTCACATCAGGAAAATGGCGAGCTCATTCTCTGTGTTCACGCGAGTTATTGCAAGGAAATTGACATGAAACAACTGATTTATTTATCTTTGTTGTTCAACGTTGACCTCTCGCGAGTCATGAGGCCAGGCCATTCTCGTCTTTCAGGTTTAAACACCTCGTGCTCTTGAAACGAAGATTTGTGGCAAGAACTTGAATGTTAATTAGTCTAAAACTGAGTCACTACAGGCTACTCGCTCCCTGGAGAATCTTCCGTAACTTCGCCACTGGCTGTCTTCCACGTGCATAATTTTCTTTCGTTTGCATTACTAATACTGCCACTTTTCGGTGCAGACAGCCGTACTTATCAACACAACGAATTTCCATTGGTATTTTGCCCTATCAAACATAATGACTGGAAAGAGAGTGCTTTGTTATCTTTGCTCTTTCCTTTCTGATTGCTCATGCTTTCACGTAGTGCATCACGTGTAGATAGACCACAGGCTAGTTTTTTTTTTTTCTTGAGTGGCTAACTCGGGTCAGCTACTTAATGCAGACTTTGTTGACTGCTGTCGTCATGCTGAGAATGATGTCTTATTTTTCGATCACGTTGTAAATGTTTTTAGAACGTGTCATCATTGAATGACATATTTCACCACACTATTCTTTTTAGTGCAACTTGCAAGCTGCCCTATAGCGACAACGATTTTGGTTCGGCTTTTGTGGTTTGCCGCAGTTGACTTGATTTAGTTGGGCAGCCTTGAAGTCCATTTCACCGCTGTTTCTTCATATTCAAAACTGAATTTGGGTTGTTAAAAGGGCAATTCAAAGCTTGGGCTTACATGAAGAAAGCGTGCCTTATTTGGTAAGAGTCTGATATATTGAGGTGATTGGTATTTAGCCTGATCAGAAGTCTCGCGCTTTATTGACAATACTTTGAAAGGAAGCAGTGTGATAGGCACCTCATTCTCAAATGGGAGGTCAAAATGAGATAGCAGGCCTCGTCATTGTGGTTTGTTTTTCGGTGAGGTGTATCTAATCGATGCATCATAATGATACCATTTCATAAATAAAAAAAATATTAAGGGCACCCATATACCTGGAAGGTGCAGTGACATGATGATATCGTGAAACTAGAAAAACCGAGGCTGCAGATCACACGTACAATACACACATTCGTTATAATGCTCCAAGCAACTACGGAGGGTTTATTTCTACTCTTCCTGGTTTCAGATGCACAAACGTGCGTCTTATGATTCGCTTCACATCATCGATCGCAGTTTGAAGGAAGAGCACTTAAATCATTTCTACCCATGGCGCACGTTTCTCTGAGAAAAGTCTATCGCGGCATACCAACTGCGTTTTAACTTATACGAACACCTCTTAGTGGTGTCTTGCGCTTGAGTGGGTAGAATACACGGTTGTCAGAATACACGAGGGCTTCGGAAAGCCTAGAGGCAGACGCGGACACCGGTTTGGATAAGCAGCAGCGGCGCACTTTGAGACGTCACGTGACGGCGAAACGTAAAGGCTGCGGTACAGTACCGCGGCCATTGACAGCCAACGCGGACCGACTGTGGTTGCTTTAATTTTTGAATTTTCTTTCCGTGTATTTGTCAGAGTCACGGTGCGTTTTAACATTCCATCACGTGTCATGGCTGCGGAGTTTTGTAGATTTCGGATGCTTGGGGAACTCTTATACTATAGAACCCTCCCCCACATGCCGTCGACCCACGATTCCTTCGATGTAACCTTTCCACTTTGAAGCTGTCCCGCAGTTCTCTCGCTCGCAGTTGTGTGTGGTGTTCATTCTGATGAGCGTCTGATTGCCGATGTTCGCGTTTCTTGGGAAGCATATACACGTGTACGCGTAGAAAGCCTTTCGTTCGTTTGTCGTGTGTTCGGAATTTCTGAAGAGTGAAAGTGTTCGTTTATGTGAGAGAAAAAAAAACCACACGCACACACAAAAACCGGAAAAAAACAAATCATAGGTTCACGCGTCTTGTCCGTACGTTCTGTGGTTCGATTCCTTTTATGGCGTGGTCGCTATGTGTAGTAGTTTGTTGTGTACAAGTGTAGGGAAATGTGCTACATTGCTCAATTTTCAACACGGTGCGGGCGCCCGCCGGGGAGTATGCACAAAATGTACCGCGCGATGGGTATTGTTGGTGGCCCCGTGACAACCGCGGATCACTGTAACCTTCCCTTTGCCGCCGAAAGGTGGCGCGGCGAGTGTTACCACGTGTCGCTTGGCTTCCGGTTCAAACAAGTGTGAATACGCGTGACGACATCAATTCCTGCTGTCTTTTGCGTCACAACTGCAGAAAAATTTTAGAACATCCCGTTTGGTATTGAGATTAGTCGCGCCTCTGTTTCCTTGATGTTTACCCTAGTCTTGTCACGTCAGCACTTCACATCAAGTGACTGCAAAGGTATGCAAAAGCAGCTGCCGCGCAAGGGTCCACATTGTTAGGACATGTGAATTATCTTATCTGCTCGAGATGTCGGTGATAGGCATCGTGTCAGTGCACTAACTTAAACGTTGACTTTAATTGTCATATATACACTTGAACATGCACTTTATACATCCGGAAAATCGCTTCCAGACACGTACGTTGCAAATAGGTTCAATTTCTTTATTACGTTTTTGTTTCAGCCAACCTCCCATTAAATTTTGTCCGAGGCATAAGCACACAAAACCCCATAACTAAAGGTTTGTTCGCCCTCCCCAATTGGACTTGCTGTGCTGGTGCCACCTACCGCCTCTCTGCAGGTGTCCACTGTGACGTCATTTATGTAGACCGCGCTGCACGAGTAAAAGAGCAACACAAAGTGGCTCCCGAACCGGAAGTCGGCGATCACGCGCCTTACATCTGAGCGTGCAATTTCCGGCAAAAAATTCCTGTCACTGTCGTGCTGTTCATTTACGCTTGTGCGAATACTATCATTTGGAGCGCTTCTGTCATATCTTGTTTGTTTGTTTGCTTGCTTGCGATATGCCGTACAGCCTCAGGCTCGTTCGTATGAACTACTTTGGTTCAAGTATATGCCTTGGGTTGGCCACAAACAACGACTTCCTTCTGGTACTGTCACTGTTGTGCTTAATTACAGGCATTTAGTTCAAACTGCTTTATGTAAAGAATGATGTGTGCATCTCAATGGTTTGTTAAGGTTAAGTAAAAGAACGCCTGGGCATTGAATTGTACGATGCAAATAAGATAACCCTTATTACTGCAAGTAAAGAGGATCGCATGCAACAGCCTAATTTAAAATGTACCACGTTCATTTCACTGTAGACATTCTCTAGATTTGAACTGTCCGCTTACGTTGCATATACATAGCCACGTGCTGCTTTGAATTACGCCTAAGTTTTCCTTCCTAAGGCTGCGATGCCGCGCAAAGCAATAACGAACGTCGAACCGGCAATTTCAACATCGCAGCCGAGATTAACAATGTCTTAGGTTCATCTTAAAGACGAAGAGCACAAAAACTAACTCTAGGTGGGCGTGTCTATGAAGCAAAATAAACAAAACAAAAAGAAAGCAAGAGAAGCGAATAGTGACTATGGGATAATTCAGTGCAGTGAACGTGCAATTTACAGTAACTAACAAAAAAGTATTCTTTTTTGCTCGTGGCCGACGCCTAGGCGAGGATATTCGCCCAGTCCCCGAATAACTCGCCGGACCTTTCAATGAAGTTAGTATGCTTCTTCTTCCGCAGATGCCTTGGCATTCTGCGTTAAACACGAAATGCGACTGGCGTTCTGTTGTGTGAGCTCGACACAAATGGGGAGTGGTGTAAGGTGCCGCACGTGGTCCACTGTGGAGCCGATAAAGAGGCCGACATTTGTGAAGCGATTAAGACTTTCGTGTACCGTTAAAAACGTTAAACGCGTTATCTCTTCTGTCTTTTTTTTTTCTTGCGCGTCTTGTTGGAACCAGTCATCCTAACAATAAACAGACCAAGGAAGTTGTGGGGAATAAGTCATTAGATGGACAAAACGGTTTGCTTGCAGTGTGTGGTCAATCAAGATGTTTGATTTGTCGAACAGCATAAGTATGTGGCGCTCGGTAATCAGAAAAGCAAGATGTGCAAAAAAAAAAAGAAAAGCGTACACTTCAGCAGCGCTAGAGGTACACAGAAGATTGCTTTATAACAAACGAAAAAAGAACTATACAAGGGAAACACAGATTAAGACGACGAGTGCTAATTTATTTCCGTCACGTGAAAAAGGGTCCCGCCAAATATAATTGAACACTGTCTTTGCACAAAGCAACACTGTCGTGCGGCTGACGAAGCTACATTTCACAAAGCGTGACTCTTGTCCACTCTATAGTTTTTTTTCTGTGAATTGTTTGTTCTAGACACATGTTCTGATGTTTCAAAAGGGTGTAATGACGGTGGTGCATTTCATTACTTGATAACGCGTAAAAAAAAGAAGTCGAGATGTCAATAAAACAAGTGACGTGTAGAAAAATGTGGTTGGCGTCCTTCTTTTCGATTTTGCTCCGCACGAATGAACGAGGAGAATTGATCATTGGAAATACGCGCAGAGGTCGGTCTGATGTGCGGCATATTCTAGCTTGCTACCCTGAACAAGGGAAAGAGGGCAAAAGGAGGAGGAAAAAAAGGGGGCAATGAAATGTGATAATGAGGGCAAGAAGAATGGGTGCGTATACACAGTAACCACGTGACACAGTGCTTTCTATGAAGTCGCGAGTTCCGTCTTGCACTCTGCAAGTACTCCACAATAGCCAGAGTGTTTGTCACAATATTACCTAGTGGGAAATCGGGCGCCACTGTCTATGCGAGTTTCTTGACGGGCGTTGTGCCGCCTTGGGAATACCGGTATGCGAGTTTTTGACGCTTTGCCGCGGACGTGGCTTTGCGTCTAAGGCATGGTCCCGGCTGTACAGATGAAAGCATCTCAAGATAAAATAACCGTAAAGTGTTTTCACTACCGGGTATTACATCTTTGAGTGAAGTTTACTCACCCGATGTGCATAAGCGAGCGCTGACAAACAAGAAGAGACCACTAGCGCAAACCTTGCGTGGTAAATAAATTGTGGGGTTTTACGTGCCGAAACCAGTTTCTGATTATGAGACACGCCGTAGTCGAGGACTCCGGAAATTTCGACCACCTGGGGTTCTTTACCGTGCACCTGAATTTAAGTACACGGATGTTATCGCATTTCGCCCCCATCGATATGCGGCCGCCGTGGCCGGGATTCGATCCCGCGACCTCGTGCTCAGCAGCTCAACACCATTGCCGCTGAGCAATCATGGTGGGTAAAAACCTTGCTTGTTATTAACTTTTGCTTCATATAATTGTACATCCAATCACAAGTCCTCCTGGTTGAATCTAAAAACATGTTTTTTTTTATAAATAAAGAAAAAAATAGCCATGTTTTAATAGATAATTAGTCATTGTGACAGATGGAACGGTGCTAGCCAGGCACGCCTTTAAGGTGTCCTGGTTCCGCGAGAACGTCATCACAGCATTAAACGTTTATATCACAAGAGTGCGCTTTCGTATTGGCAACTCCAGAATCCATAGCTTGTGCTGGCAACACTATCCAAATAAGCAAAGATGGCCACGGCATCCAGGTTCAGGGCGGCCCTATAGCTTGGTGCTGCGCTCACGTTTCTCGCTTGTGGCATCAAATCTAGGTGTTTCATCGAAGCCGCAAAAGTAGTTGCTGCCGATCAACTTATTTAGATGTGTCTCAACGATGTCAACGGTGAAACCACGGTAATAGCAGACGCAACACATGCGCTGACTATCAACGGGAGATTTATTTCTGGAAACGAGTTATTTGTTACTTATATTTCTTACTGACATGCGCTTTTAAGGCAACGAAAGACAATGACAAAAGATCGCGTTTGGACCAGTTACCACGAAGTAAAGATATACAAGATAATGGGAAAGGAGTTGAAACAAGCCTCTTCGTTTTCGGTGCTCGGTTAGTCTTAGCCATGAATTAATCCCAACTAGCCCAGTTTTCTATCTTCTTCATTTAACCAGACAATTTTTGGCCAATTTCTCACTCCTAGTATGCGCCGCGAATACTCAGAACAACAACAGCAACAGCAACAATATCGACAATGACGACGACGGCAACAACAACAAAAACAACAACTGTGTGCGTCTTCACTAACACGAATTCCGCGTACATTCTTTACAAGAAGGTTCAAAATTGACAAAACGATAACACGTTTAGACATATGCTGCAAGTTTCGGAATAGAGCAGTACGATGGCAGGTCACGCTAAACCAATGCCTGGGTGTGAGCTTGGCGCCTCCGTTAGCCTATAGTCGGATACAACTTTAGAAAAAAGGGGAGGCCCCTCTCAGATGACCGAAGCGGCGAAGTCACCGGCCCTCCGGCGCATGACGTCGGTCCAGAGTGCGCGCCCATTGGTGGATGCTCGTGTGCACCCGCCTCGGAGGAGTAAACGCCCCCTTTTTTCTAAAGTTGTATCCGACTATAGGCATGATGGTGGTGATGATGATACTGGTGACGATTTCTTCGACAATGGCAGAAACCCACTTTGGGGGATGCACCAAAAGTGGATGGTTATTATGGTGGTGGTGGTAAACTTTATTGAAAGGGGGACGTGGCTGAGGGATCGGGCTCAAGTAAGAACCTGGGCCTGCTTGCCCTTTTCCGCCCAGTCCACCAGTTCAAGCTGTCGGTCGACGTCCCCGGAACTGAGCCAGGCTGTCCAGACAGTCTCGCTGCTGACGGGGGGGATGAGAAAACGGGAGCGAGGTGCATTCCCGCATTATGATAACAACAATATAAATTTAAATTACTAAGCAATTCGGTCATAAATCAAACGAAATAATGCGTAATAAAAAAGCAGCCTTGCGTAAACATTAAACAAAATTAAGTTTAAATAATAATGATAACAAATAAAAAGCAACTTCTTTGGGTAAAAATCAACTCGGAGATTCTGAACAAAACTTTGTAGTTGTCTTTCTGGCATCTGAGTTTCATAATATGGTAAAGAATGAGTAACTCGTTGAAATGGTGATGGAATGATTATAATGCGGAAAAATTAACAAGATTATGTCTTTGGTGCGGCAATCCCACCCCCAAGAAAGAGAAAGAAGATTGTGCCCTGCTCCGAGGTTACATTGACTAGCTTTCGATGCAGAGTCCCGTCTATAAATTTTTAGCATTATCGATCTGTACTCGTGACCTCTACACGTTGTTCTATTGTAATGAATATGAAACCATTATACACTCAGTTCTTCCTTTCTTTCTTTTTTTGCTGCCTTTTCACCTCATCGCTCAAAATTTTATCGAACTCCTTCAGCATTTCCTGTTCTAGATAACTATATACATTTTGCGTTCTCAATGATTACTTTAAAGCTGCTATCATTTGGAGCCGTACAGTCTGGCCGCTGCCACAGGGCAATTTACAAAGCACGCCATGAGTTTATAGAAGCATCAAGCCGGTTACGTTGCTGCGGTTTAATCTCTTCGGTGAGATTTCATCACATGCTCTTTCAATCACTATTTTTTTAAAACTGAGCTATATGCTGTCATAAGCAAGCATATTATTTTGCTTGTTTATAAATCTTGTTGTTTACAAATACCCAATCGAAGTATCGCTGGTGTGGCCAACCCTCTCGTGAGTGTGTGCCCCGTGTTGAAAAGGAATGGACATCGACATCAGCACCTCGCGCCTGCCTGTTCCCGTTCGTTGGGGCCACGCGTCCGGTAAGTGAGCGTCCCATACCCGAAATGTACCAAGCATCCCGCTACACGCTGTCAATAGGTGTTAAAGGTGGATGCAGTTATCGTTATTTGCTCAGTAACATGAAAAGGCGAATGGCCATCATCTCGATAACCGCGATTACAACAAATCGCACATAGCCATCTCCCGATCGTTGGCTTTATGAACGGAGAGCATCGCCGAAGTTATGTCAGCAGGGTGCAGATTTACGTGGAACTGTAACTGCATGGACCTTACGTGTGGCGCGTTACAGGCGTCGAGTCACCGGGTCTTGCTTGACGTTGGAATTTCACAACAGTGCGTTGGCGTGGCTGTTGCAACTTCTAAAATCCTCTCAATGGCCCATCTGACATATTTAGAACGTTTGCAAACGGACACACTCCGAGACGACGGGTCGGCAAGACCGTCCTTTCTTTTTTCTAGCTGTTTCTACAAAGCTCTACACGTCAAGGCTTCTCAAACCACTTTCGTGCCTTAACTATCACCTGCACTCTACTGGAAACCACGTCAGAAACGTTGCTGCTAGATAATTCAGTGCAGAAGTGAATGTTCCGATGACCGCAGACGCCGGGCCGGAAATAAGTTGCGAATTGGTTACAGGCGGTTCTTGTGTTGAGTGCAGTAGTAGAAGTCTTGCTTTTATCAGGTGGAAGAACAGACTGGTAGGCTAGTTGGTACTGCATAGCTTGAGGTTAAGCGCAAGAAAGGACGTAGGATGACAGAATGGAACGAGGACACATTGCTACTAACAACTTAATTTTTATTGCACATGTTTAACACATACGTATATACCATGGTACAAAAGGAAGAAAAAGTCACCGTCGCAGCATAGAGTACTTTTCGGCATAATCATCCACCACAGGTCGCTACCGCGATAGGAACAAGATTTCATCTTTTTTTTTTTACAGCAAAACAACTGGGCAAATTACAGAGTTATTGCTTCTAATCATTTCGAACGCCTCGATAATCTCCCTAGTCACTAGATCTGGGTTTCTGAATGCCACTTGTGTTTTGTCGAACAAGGTTTTACCTAATGCAAACAGGGGGTAAGGCGTGCAGACACGGACACAAGAGAAGCGGTTGTGTTGTCCACTTCTCTTGTGTCCGTGTCTGCACGCCTTACCCATTGTTTGCATTATGAGTCCTTACCAACTAGCTCAGCTTTCTGTCGTTCTAAGGCTTTGCAGCTGCAACGCAAGCAGTGTGTGGCCTTTACCAGACTGCTAGCATAGTTCGACCCCAGGTGGTTGGTTCCTTCGTCCTGTGTTCGGGAGCTGCAAGCTCGCGAGACCGTTTCGACGGTCCAATCAGACGCGTGAAAGTTCGCGCGCATATCTTGTTGCAGCCGCCCATTCCAGGGAGACATGGCCAAGAAAGCCTCGACGGGTTCCCTGGACCGGTCGGACCTCGTCGACTTCGTCGTCGACGACCGGACGGCCGATGAGACCAGGGCCATCTACAACAGCTGGGCGAACAATTACGAGGAGGTGCGTAACCAAACAAGGCCACCTATAGTCTGTAGGCTGGGTTATATGCCGAAGTGGAACATTACGGTGGACAGAGAGGGGCACATGCGAGCTCGTATGGTTTGGCAAGCGTAAGCCTACGTCTGGCTAAGTTGAGATACTTACCTAAGTTGCACTGCAAGATAAGGCACTTAAGGCCTAATGTTGGCCATTGGACGCCTTAGATTGGGCCAATATTGCAGTGACCTGTCGCGATGGTGATATTGCCAATGCACGAGTGGTTTAGCAAAATAAGGGACGGGCTGGCTGTTGTCGTCCATCTATGTTTATTGGGTGCCATTTGCTTAGGAGGCATAAATGTCCATTGGATTAAATGTACCAAGGAGTTCATAAAGTTCAAACGTTTTGCTTTGAGCTTCTAACAGCTAGGCTGCCTCAAAACGGCTAAAGTAAATGTTCATGTTCAACTTATTATCTTGCTGAAACAGTAAAAGATATAGGCCCTCAGAAGTGCAGATATAATACCCCTTCTAAGCAGCTGGCATTCCAATTTGAACCGGGTTTGAGCGGCTGTAATGGCCATAGATCAATTTTTCAGTTAAAGTGAAAGTAATTTCGGCACTTCGATTCGAGCGCACAAGATATTGCTTACCTTCATTCTTTATTTAATGCAATGACTGCTCATTTTACCCGTTGGCTTGTGTATTCGCGCCTTTGCAGGGAGAGCAAGCATTAAATTTAAATTTCACAATTCATCAGCATATTGTTTTACATTGTGTTTAAGCGATAAAATGTTAGTTGATTTAATTGCGGTCCCTTGGAATTCTTTGGCATTCACCCAAAGCATGATGCACGAGCATATTTCTTTTTTTTTTCGTCATCTTCGAAATGCTGAGGGCATGCCAGGGAGTCGAAACCATGACCTCTGGCACGAATGCAGAATGTCATAATACTTGAGCCACAGTGGTGCCTTCTATGGGAGGTAATGTGAAGGTATTGCAGGATTGATAGTGAGGTTGTTTTGGCATCGAAACACACACGTGACCCACTAAAAGTACACGTGACCTACCAAACAGTGTCTGTGGGTGCTCTCTTGGCACCTTTGAATTAGGCCACGTTCTAAAAGTTTGTGATGGTGGCGTTTGGAGCGAATCGGAAAGGTTGTAGCAGACCTCTGGGCCAATCGGAATTTAAAAAAAAAATGGCGAATTCGACATCGTGGAAGTATTTGTCAATTACCACCCCGTGTCTGTCAGCGCTAAAGCATGTTCAACATGAAAAAATACCGGCGAAATATGTACATACCTAATTTCTAATAATAATGTCTAATACTGGCGTCGCATGATGTACTTTCGATAACGATTGAGCCCGATGCGGATCAAAATTGTCGACTTCGATCGGTCGTTTTGTGCAAGCTTAGAAGGGCTACTATCATCCGCTGTCTGGTTCATCACCAACGGGGCCTCAGAGCCCACACTGATGTTGAGCCAGACAGCGAATGGCAGCGCCTCCAAGCTTACGCAAAGCAGCCAATCGCGGTCGAAAATTTCTATCCCGATCGGGCTTGATCGCGATCGAAGATGCACTGTGTGTCACTCGTAAAAGTTATGAGGTCATTCGCACAGCGGCCATACCTCATGCAACTTCAGTTACAGTCGATGAGCGAAGCATGCCGGTGCGTTCGTTTGGCTTCGTCACTTTTGGAGCCGAACGCACTGGACGTCTCTCGAGACTTCACGTGGGAGCTGCGCATGCGCATCGGTATCGTGACAGCACTATGGTGGCGGCGGCAGTGGGACTACACCTCTTGGGTCCGTATAATTTCCATCGCAATAAAGAAGTGGGAGAGATGGGGCACGGCAAAGCGGTGGTTCACCCTTCTTTACTTGTTCCGTTTCGCACAGGGTATTGCGATGTGTCAGCTGAAACAGCATCGTGTAGTACTCCTCCGAATCAGTTCTGACACATACTTATTCTGCACTAAAGCGAAGTGCCTATTTTTCTAGACCCTCTATTGCGTTCCACCTCCATCAGCAGGCGACCACCGCGACCCGGGAAATCCGACCCGCGTCCTCTTGCTTTGCCGTGCGAATTACAGCCATCTAGTCACCACTGCGAGCACGGAAGTTCTAGTATGTGTATGCACGTCGCATCAAGGGCCAAAATGGCCTCGGTGTGTGCATTGTTCATGTCGGTGGGACGACTATCTTTTTATGCGAAACATACTAGCCGCACAACCACGCTCTTCCTTGCTGCGCCGCGCGCGGCCGCGTAGCTACCATATTCCCGATGCTCGACGAGCGTTCGGGCTGGCATGGGCCGCGTGCGTTCGTAGACGGCGCCGTCGTTTTCACTGCTGGCCGCGTCTGGATCCGCACGCTCGTCGCTGCGTGTCTGTGCAGGAGTCGCGGGGGGGGGGGGGGGGGGGGGGGCGTCGACTGCGGATGGACGCCAGGCCAGGCGCAGGTGCTTGCCGAAATATCAAAAAATGTGTTAAAAGGTGTAGGTTTAACTACCCTTTATGGCCGATGCCCTGTACTAAAGAGTTGACTCCGATGATTGGCCCCGAAAAGACTTGATCCTGCACAGAAATGTGGCGAGAAAATACGAGATAAGCGATGTTCAAACAAAGAGCCACTACTTTAGTGATCACCACAGCGTATTTTTTGGTTTGAAAATAAAGGAATAAGCAGAGTAACGCATGAGTTGTTTCTTCTTCTAGCTGAACCAAATATAGCCAAGCAACAGCAGTTCACCAGGCTAAACAGTAGTTCAACAACTAAAATAAAGGCTAGTATGCTTCGCATCCTGGGCTTAACCTTAGCTAAGCCACAGCCATTTTTTTTCTTCTTTGGCCCAGGACATGGCACTGCAGAAGTACAAGGCTCCGAGCATCATGGCTCACTTCATCAACCAGGAACTGCAGGTCAAGAAGGACGCCCTCATTTTGGACGTCGGATGTGGAACCGGACTGCTCGGGGTGCAGGTATGATAGTTACCGCATTTATAATGTATGCAGGTAGCATCGCGCTCAGCATGAGCTATTTAACGTGCGACCACTTTGGTACGCGTGATGTAGCTCATATACTGAGCGTTATAGCGCAATCTAAACACAGGAACATTTGTAAACGTACACGTTTTCAAGTTCCACAGATCTTTTGCATACTGCCAACAGCCCCGTCTGCACAAAAAGAAGCAATGATGTCGCGCGACCGTTGTGAAAGATAGACGTTGGGGCTAGCGCATGTCGCGCGCAGGTGACCGGCTAACCTGTCCATATCTATCCGTCACAACGGTGGTCACAATTCGGCACCGCCGAACTGAAACACAGGAAGTCCCGTATAGGTGACCGGCATTATTTTGTACTAAGTTGTAGTAGCTGCACAGCAGGCTTCTCGCACTTAAAACAATGACGTTAGCAGGCAAGAAGTTGCGGACACTTGAAGATGTTGTCACCATATGTGTCACAAGCAGGCGTTCAGAAAGAAGTTGAAACCAGAACATGCGCTAAGCCGCATTCGCGACAGCTTGTCCATATTGGCTGTTTTGCCAATGTAGTGACATTATTCGCGACAATATTTTAAATTGATACTAAAGTTGGTCCGGAGAGGCTGGACCTGGCGTCATCACATTACCATGACGTCATGACGTAGGGCAAACTTTGCTGACATTGTGTTGCAATAAGGCTGAGTACGATGACGTGGCTCATAAAGAAAGTGGAGTGCTGCGCGCTTTCCTTCTGGTTGCGCTCGTGCTTGACAGCCGCAGATATCGCAAGAACGAAAGAAGCCCTGTTTTCATTACGATGCAATTACGCGTCTGCATGTACTTGGTACCGAAACCAAGATAGGGTTGCAGAAACAAGCATTATATTAAGTTACACATGGCGTCTTGGCGCCCGGCGGTACTATTTTCTCTAGGCTCTAGAAGTCTTATGCTAAAGGAGTTCTGCGGAAGCGCATTTAACGCAAGAAATGACAAGTCGACTTGGACATTTTAATGAAGAGATAAAAGATCAAGGAGAGCGAGGCAATATACTAGACTGCTATCCCTCTATGTAACACATAGCTCAAGCAGGCAATTTATCAGTCTAGCATTTTGTCTACGTATCCTTAATATTTTCTCTCTTTCTTAAGACATCTATCTATCGTGTATATGGTTGCTTATGCCTGTAACGGATCCGGTCCTATAAATTTCTTCCCTGCATCGTTTTCATCACTACTCTAAACGCCTCTCTCTCTTATCTCGACAGCTGAATGGTTAATGCTTCCATCCGCTTTAATCTAAGCGCGTGTGGAAGGTGCACATTTCCTATTAGTCTCGCTGGTTAAATACCTTCGCATTCCATTAGAATGTACTGAGTTGTGTCCGGATTATTGCTGCAGCAGACACATAATCCTCTTGTGAATATTTGCTCATGTATGGTGTTGTCCTTAGGCAATCAGCCTGGTTCTTAAATAGCAAGGCACTGCCCTTTGCATTATCGTACAGATTTCGCTTTCTAATTTCTTTCTTGCCATTCTTGCAAATCGCCATGGCCTTCTTTGTTTCCTTTCTTCGCATCCAATTTACTGTTTTTGTTTCTCTCACTCTGTTTTCGATGACCCCTGCTTGTCTATTTACACTTTAAATTTACCCTAACCTGGCTGCCAACATTGTTAGCCTCTTCCTCCATTCTGTGTCCATCGTATAGTCATTACAAACAGCGCCGCTAACTTATAAAGAAAATGGGCTCCTTTATCATCATCATCAGCAGCAGCAGCAGTAGCAGTGGCGGCGGCGGTGCCGCCGCAGCTTATTTTGACGTCCACTGCAGGACGAAGGCTTCTCCCAGCGATCTCCAATTACCGCTGTATTGCGCAAGCTGATTCCAACTTGCGCCCACAAATTTCCTGATTTCATCACTCCACCTGATTTTCTGGGGTCCTCGGCTGCGCTTGGCACTCATTCTGTAACTCTAATGGTCTTACAGTTATCTGCCATACTCACTGCATGGTTTTCCCAGCTCTATTTTTTTTTCTCTTAATGTCGATTCGAATATCGGCTATCCCCGTTTGCTCTCTGATCCACACCGCTCTCTTCTTGTCTCTAAACGTTACGCCCAACATTTTTCGTTCCATCTTTGTTTGGGCAGCGTTTAACTTGTTCTCGAGCTTCTTTGCTAACCTCCAAGATCCTTTATAAAAAAGTTAGTATACGCTGTCGTTATCTCAGAGACCACATACTTTCTTCCTATCGGGCATTCCAGCTCAAGAACCTCGGCTACAGCTACATGGACGCCCTGGACTACAGCGAGGAGATGATGAGCGAAGCGAAGAAGAAGAATCTCTACCAGCGCCACTTCCTCGAGAAGGTCTCCAAGAACAAAAAGCTCCCACTTAGGGATGGTGAGTGCGGTAGGAGAAGCGGAACACACACGGGTACGGGCATGGCTTCCTACAGTGGCAGAGCCAGAAACTTCGTTCGGGGAGGAATTATGGAGGGGGAAAAGGAGGAGGGGGAGTCAGCCAGCCAGCATTATAGTACACGGTAGGTGGGAGAGGGAGAGGAATGTGCCCGGTGTGCCCCCCTCCCTTCCTGACTACGTCCCTGGCTTCCTACTGAAATTGCTAGAACGAAACCTGGCGGTACAGTCGTTCAACGAGGATAGGGCTTATTGGTAGTGCAGGGATTTGACAAAATGTTGGCATATCTGCCGTAAGTATGTTAATATTTAAGAATGTAAATAACTAATTATTACAAACTAGTTATTTAAGAACGAAACAAAAAAAGTTCTGGACTTTGCTCCCTGTGGCGGCTAACAACATGCAGTTGGTTTCGTCCACGTAAAGGCTGTTTTTTTTTAATATCTTGTTGCATAACAGCTGAGAAATATGTATAACTACGAGGATAACCGAATAAGCTTTCGTTAAGTGGAACAGTGACGTGATGCCTGCTGTCCAACGGAACTTGATCCATGCCATGTTATATTTTATTTTTTTCTTGTTTAGTTCTTTGCCATCTGTCTCTAAGCTTTGCCTCTCACATGTATGTATGTGAGAGCCCTGTCTCGGCTTCATATGCCTTCTTTTGTGCTTGGATATCATGAATATATACAAATAATCCTAGCTTCTGCATGCATCGTTCCACAACGTATGTGCAGACAGCAGTTAGCCGTAAGCTAAAGCTTCTTTCGATAAGCCTGAAACTTGAAATGTAGTAACATTGTGTTGTAGCGTTTGCTATACTCAACGACCACCCGACATCCGCAACCTATTTTTATTGCAATGAATTTCTTGAGCTTGCCGTTAACTAAAAAATAAAGGAAAATGACTCATCAGAACTCCTTTAGGTTGTCATAATTTATTTAGAAGGCAAAGGTATCGATCATGTAAATGACTTGAGATAAGCTTGGTAAATACTCTTGGCATACGCACCACACATGTTAGGGAAATGAATCGCAGTTTTCTTTACCATATTTTGCCCACTTCTTATTTCATGCCATGCAGGTGAGTACGACGTTGTGGCCCTGTGCGGTTGCCTCATGCCCGGCCACATCATGCCGGACGCTCTTCCTGAGGTAGCCAGGCTCCTAAAGCGTGAGTTTTGATTGATTGATTGATTGATTGATTGATTGATTTATTGATTGATTGGTCAATCATCATAGAGTACAAACCTGCCACATCGTGTTTGTTTATTGCACGGCTACACGTCCTAGTGTAGGGGGAATATAAACTGTAGAGCTTGTGTACTCTAGTATTATTTCCCCTTTTAAAGAACCTCATGGTATAGACATTACGTGGTTTCTCATGGTCAATGTCGCGTTGGAACGTTAAGATCTATCCAGCTATTTGCATAAGACGTACTGCTGGGCTAGTTGGTTAATCGTGATCGAATATGGCAGTCTGTGTTTGAGTGCGCTGCCATAATCTATCTATCTATCTATCTATCTATCTATCTATCTATCTATCTATCTATCTATCTATCTATCTATCTATCTATCTATCTATCTATCTATCTATCTATCTATCTATCTATCTATCTATCTATCTATCTATCTATCTATCTATCTATCTATCTATCTATCTATCTATCTATCTATCTATCTATCTATCTATCTATCTATCTATCTATCTATCTATCTATCTATCTATCTATCTATCTATCTATCTATCTATCTATCTATCTATCTATCTATCTATCTATCTGCCCGTACATCCGTCCGTCCGTCCGTTCGTCCGCCTGCGCGTCTGTATGTCTGTGTAACCTTTCTAAAATAACTAGCCCTTGTTGCACTAATAAGCAACGCCAGATCGAATGGAGTCGCCACCTGCCGGACATTGCCCGAACCATGCATAGTGTGGATGGCGCTGCGTCATCCACACGGTGCGTAGATGTGTACACACCTACGCGTACGGTGCACATATTCCCTGAAATCTGTTTATTTTGTGTTTGTAGCGCAGCCGTAAATGATGGTATGCATTTTTAATGATGTACAGCAGCATTTGGCCATTCCCTGTAGCCTTTGTGAGCTGTAGTAAGATCAACGACTGCACAGTGCATGATCTGTGGTCATCGCATGCTCCGGTAGTAATTCCTTCAACTCTATGGCTGCTTTGTGTTTTAAGCGCATCATAAAGGCATTTGGCATCGTTTTGACCGAATGAAGTGTTTGAAGTGCGACGTGAATGCGGCGTTTTAGCGACTTCTTGTCAGGATGTGTTGTGATTCCGTAATCACTGTGATGCCGCGAAAAGATAGATGAGTTGGCGCAAAGATCACTAAATAGCAGAAAAACCGAAAAACACATTTACAACATGTCAGGGGACAAAGTTGATCGCAGGCTCATGAATGTCATTTGATGATCACGCGACCCTATAGATGTGCCTGATGTATCCTTTTAGTGGGTTCTTCTAACACCACTGCAGACAAATTATTCTGCCTCGTAAGGGAATCGCGGTACTTTGGTACTTTCTTTATCTTCTACAATAAAAAAGCGAAATTAAAGTATTGCACGAGGATCATGTGGGACGTGGCACTGGCAGACGCACGAAGCCATAACACGAATTTCCAGTGGTTACTATAATTTGCCCTCTGGTGTAGCCTTGTTAGCTTGACAGAAGGTAGCGCCCTACGTTTGTATAAATTACGAAAATACATAATAATTCTGGCTCTTGTAGTAAGCGAACTTTTTCCGCGTATATTTCGCGCACGTGACGAAGCAAGAACAGATTTGGGCTAAGTGCTACGTTTTTTACTGTTACTGCGATACAAATGAGAGAGTGTAAAGCGGCATGGCGATACTACTGACGCGCTGACACAGAGGGACGTAGCTTCTTTCCCTGAACTTGGTGACTGTATTTCATTTCACAGATAATAAAAATGTTGATAGGTATATGCGTACAAGTGGGGAAGTAGAGTGCACGCACACTACCTTTCTATTTCAACCTCATTGTATAGCAATACAGGCTTATTTTTAATATAACTAGGGCAAGATTAGCAGAAAGTGCTGCATTAGTCGAGTTGCACTGGAGCGATTCCAACAGATTCCACGGTGGCACCCGGCCACCCTGGGGTCGAGTGCCCCAGTCTTCTATAGAATTGAAATTTGTTCTTCTTTCACAGGAACTTTCTGCGCGTGTTGTGCAAAAAAAAAACAAACAGTGGCATTGAAGCTAGGGCTAAGTGTTGCAGGGGCAACGTGGCCACAATTAGCACATGACCGGGGTAGTTGGAGAAATATGGGAAAGCCCTTTGCCCTGCAGTGGGCGTAACCAGGCTGATGGTGATGATGGTGAAGCTAGGGCATTATATAGTGCGTTTCGTAAGCATGCAATCGGCCCGAATGACTTCCATCGAGGCGTCCGCCGTGTACATTTCAATGCAAGCGGTGACCGCCTACCCACTCTAACGCGGCGACGGTGTTGCCCCCCCCCCCCACCCCCCATAAAAAATATTAAATTATGGAGTTTTACGTGCCAAAACCGCTTTCTGATTATGAGGCATGCCGGAGTGGAGGACTCCGGAAATTTGGACCACCTAGGGTTCTTTAACGTGCTGCACCTAATTCTAAGTACACGGGTGTTTTCGCATTTTGCCCCCATCGAAATGTGGCCGCCGTGGCCGGGATACGATCCCGCGACCTCGTGCTTAGCAGCCCAACACCATAGCCACTAAGCGACCACGGCGGCACCCCCGTCCCCCCACAGTTCTACCGAGTACCGAGTAGGCCAAAATAAAAGACTCGCCGATGTAACGAAGTCTCTCTGAGCAACCCGTTCGATCGCCACGCAGCCAACGGCCGCCTGATGTGGGTCCACCGCACGCTGGACTACTACGAGAGCAAGTCGGAGCAGTTCCTGGAGACCCGCTTCACGGGCACCCTGCAGGCGCTCTGTCGCCAGTTCCGCATGGAGATCGTCGTCCGCAAGAAGGTCCAGGAGTACCGGCTCAGGTGCGACGGCCAGATCTTCGCGCTCAAGAAGAAGTGAAGACGCGCAGTGGCCATGATTCCTCCTCCTCTCTCATTACGCGCACTCTCCCCCGTGCCGGCAAAGGAGGAACGGGCTCGTTCGCGGGATTCGACGACGCTCTGGCATGCGGCGCAAGCCAAGCCGGCATCTGCTTCTAGCACGAAATTAAATTTACGCATTGTGCGGCGTACTGTATGATTGAAGAACAGTCGGGCAGCGCAAGGTGTTTCGCCGCATAACGTCCGCCATCTTGTCCTGGTCGTACAGGACGCGCGAGGAAGCGCACTTGCAGAGAATTAGCGTACGTCCATATTTTGCCGCGACTCTTCTCTGCGAGCTACGAGGCACTTGGATGTGGAGACCTGTTCCTTGACTCTACAAACCAACCGCGATCGCCTTCCTGTGTTGTATACGAAATTACTTGTCCGTTATCGTGTTTAGATTACCAAGCGCGCGCATCTATCAACCGTTATGGATTTTAGCATTTCCTGCGTCCCGCCATTTAAGGCCTTGCGAATGCCAAGGGCGAAGAAATTAACGATAAGGTTTGTTCTATTCTAAAGAACGCATGGAAAAAATTTGCATTTTGTCATCTCGTCAACAAAACGCGCCCGTTCTCGTTGGTGGAAAGACGAGTGCGCGCGTGATTATATATCCGAGTATTAATACTTTTCCATATCTGCCGCGAGATAGCAGTGGCTGTGGTACTACGCAGCTGAGCACGTGGTTGCGGGTTGACTATATAAGTATGTCTATATAATAAGGTCTACAGGCTTTGAAATCTATTGTAATAACTTAACGAATAATTATCTATAAACGCACTATAGATTGGGAATTGAGTAAATGTGGAATTTATTTTTTTTCTTTAGACAGTCTATAGACTGGAAATAGACGGAAACCAATCATTAAATTTGGCTACTTTTGTATATAAACACTTTATACATTTCTCATAGACAAATTTGATCTATAAAAGGGAACGTTGTCGATAAGAACTCTATTATAGACGGTCTGTACACAGTTTCAATCAACTTTTTAAATCGAGTTGTCCCCTGTGTCTGACTGAATTACAAACACAATGTGCAAACTATCTCGGGAATCACCTGGCGTACTTTAAGATTTGGTGAATTCAATTAAAATGAATGGATTGCGTTGCAATAATGCCGTGGCATCTTAATAATAGCGCCGGGGTAATAACGTCGTGGCGTTATTGCTTTGCAATAATGCCACGATGACATTCGAACCCGGAACACCATTATCATGAGCCCTGCGCTATAGCGCGGCACCATAACACCACTTTTTTATTTTTTTTAATTACATAGGGGCATAATTATCAGCAAAAACAAGAAAAAGAAAATCGTTCCAGATGTTTAACGCGTCTGAAAAAAAAAATATTCGAAAGTCAAATGAGCACACGCAAGCGCCCAATAAAGATATCCAGTCCGGCAGTGTTTCTTTTGCCGCATACGTACTACGAACCGCGTTCTTCAGGGACATTCTCCAAAGATTGCTTAAAAAAACAAAGATTTCGACGTCACACCACACATGATTCGTTTCCCAAAAGATCCCTGTGACCCCCCCATATGACGTTGTGTTCGTGTAACTTAGTCCACACGGAGCCTTTGTCACAGTAGAACGTGTGACATGCACTCTGAATCAGCGCGGAGCGCTCGGTCATTTCTTTTTCGAGAATCTGCTACTTGTGGGCGCCATAAAACCCCACCGAAATGTCCGCTATTACACACAGGTTCTTGATCGGCTGCTGTCATCCCGTCACTATAATGTTATAACTGTAGTGACGGGCCCGCTCATTATATTCTGTTCTACACATTTTTGACACGAAAGTCGGCCAATGTAGTAAAACGCTCATGCCTTAGAACACGTGCTGCAACATCGGAAGCTGCGGGTCGCGGTAAACTAATGCAGAAAAGTGAGCTTAGCGCGACGGGGCACTAGCCAACTGTTGTGGATAGACACCAAGACCTAGGAGTCATTATGATAACAATAACATAAATGAATATCTAAAAGCACGGCCATAAGTAGAACAAAATAACGCGCAACAATAAGTATCCTTACATATGCAATGAAAGCTTCAATTAATAATAATAATAATAATAATAATAATAATAATAATAATAATAATAATGCCATTGCAGCTAGTTCTATTGACGTATTTTTGTCTTGTTTTGATTTGATGAGGGAAAGAAAACATCCTTCGCAGACGTGCCCCATTCTGAGCAACTGATACATCAAAGACAGCCTCTTTGGTGGCTTCTCACACTCTTCAGAAGCACCAAGCATCTCTTCTGCCGGTGGTTGTTGCGACGATTCATCGCCGACGGCGCGTGGGCTTTCTCGCCATCGACCTTGTCACGCGGCCGCCTCGGGACATTCCACGCAGGCTGCGTAGCCGAACCGTGGCTCAGCCTTTCACTGCCGCAGCCGTCCAAACTTCTAGCTGGTCCACAGCGTGCGCGACGACGAAATGCGGCGCGAGAAGCAACGATTATGGATTACTGGCCAGTATATGAATGAATGCAAAACTTTATTTAGTGAGTTTCTACTACAGCGCATGCGCCGTATGGAAGTGGTCCCTACTTCACAACACTCCATACGCTGCTCTCGTCCCCCGAACCGTGGTTACGAACCGCAGCTGGTTTTCCAGGGCTGGGCTGCACAGCAAGGTCTTCCTTCGCTCTCTAAGGTGATGGGATGGGGCAGGGGGTTACGTTGGGGTTGGGGTTGGTGAGGAGCGGTGGGTGTTGTTGGCTAAACCTGCATTCTGCTATCACGTGTTGGAGTGTTCCTGGCTCTTGACACACGGGGCAGTACTGCCCGTGCTGGCTCGGGCACTGGCGGCTTAGTTAGCATTCGGGGATGCGGGTCTGTCTGAATCATGTCTACATGCTGTCTGCTGCTCCCTCGTTAACCTGTATAGTACTCCACTACGTCTTTTTACATACGTGAACCAGTGGCTGGCCCTTTGCGCTACCCTCCTCCCTATCCGGGGCTGTGGCTGGCTAGAGGAACCGCGCGAAGAAGTTGTACATTCCAGTGAGGTATACGCAAGGTAATCTTTATTTTATAATCGTTCCTAATTGCGTCTTAAGCCAAATTCATCGCAGCGCCCACTACACAGGCTTGGTTGCAGCAACACCGAATAAGACTCCTGACTGACCTCCAAAGTGGACCTGGCACAATGTGACGTGGAAAAAATATAAAAATAAAAGATTACTCTTTTAAAAACCACGCACATGAGTTCTTGCTCATTCGAAATAGACATGCGCAATTACGTAACTTGAATATAATCGTTATTTATTATAACGTTTCAAAGCAAATTCGGGCTTCAAAGAAACGTTGCGTTGCATTTTCATCCCATATCGACTGCGCCGTCTCACGTCGGCCTTCAAGGATTATTTTTTTGCATACCCGGTTTCCTTCTGGTTATTTCTTTTTTTGGCCAAGCACAAAACGTTTACTTTTAAATTCCAATGCTTAAATTGTTAACTCCCTTGTTATTATTATTATTATTTTATGCACCTAATTTAACCACCCGATTCATGGCCAATCCCCCACTGTGGGTATGTGCCACGGTCACTCAGGACCACCACAACAACAACAACAACAACAACAAGGCCCAACGACACCCATTGCAGAACTCTTGCTAACAGCTTCGTTGTAACGAATTGTTGAAATTTAGAAGAAATAATTCAAATATGGAAGCGTTAAGGAGGTGGTCTTTGTGTTTCGAATAGGTAATCACAACCCCGTCAAAAAAGGAAAGAGAAAGACGATGCCCGGTGCGAGCTCACGCCCATCGGTTCCCGTTCGCCGGGGCTGCGCGTCTGGTAAGTGAGCATCAACATCGCTGAGGCGCATAAAACGTACCACTGCGCACTCACCGTCAATGGGCGTTAACGGCGGACGCGATTGTCGTTAACTGCACAGCGACGCTGCAAACCTAACAGCCGCCGTCTCCATAACCGCGTTCACTGCAAACGAGCTGTCCACCTCCCGATCGCAGCTATCCAACCGAGAACGTCGCCGCCGTTGTGTGGAAGAGCGACTGCAAGGATGCGTATGTCAGGCGCAACGTCAGGCATCCCGTCGACCGTCGTAGAAGTGACCTTCTGACGCCGTGCGGGTATCGAAGTCGCTGTAATTTATAAAGCGCGCAGTATGTATTGTCGGCCTGACGTATTTACAGCGCCAGAAAATGGGCACGCAGCAACAAGAGTGGAAGAGAACACCGTCCTATCTTGTCGCCGCATGTCCCTTTTATGGCGCTATAAACGTCGAGACTGCTAAGACCAACTGGACCGTCTCTCTGCCTTAAGTATCCATCGGCGTCTTATCGGCAGCCACTTCAAGCACGTTTCGGCGCGTTCAGTGAAAAAGCGAATGTTCCGACAACCGAAGGCGCCTCGCTGGAGATGCGTTGGAAATACGTTACACGAGGTTCTTGTGCTGTAGTTGTGCAGTCTTACTTTTAAAGATTGTTGTTCGTTGCTACCTTCCTCATCCACGTTACCAGCGCAATATGAACGGCACACAAAGATAACACGCAGGCACTACATTGCTCTCGCAAGGATATAAGGAGTATAATTTAATGAGTGACACGCGTTCGCACTAATTATGCCGTGTTTTGTGGACCTTGCATCGTGCAGCCTTGCGTTAAGTAAATTTAATTTGTGGTCCAGCTTTTGTGGTGTCGTCGTCATCTCTTGTCTTATAATTATATTGCGCTGGTAACATGAACTGAGAATGTAGTTCTGCAAGGCAAGAACTTTCTGTGGTAACGAAGGAAAGCGAAGAGCGCGGAAGTCCACCGCATATTTCCACAGTGCTTTCGATTTTTTCGATCAGATGCTGAATCAGCGCGGGCAGCTTCCACGTGCGACAGTTTCGCATTTCCTAAAACGCGGAAGGGAAAAACGAAAAAAAAATGAAGCAGTGACTCAAAATTAGCGCTGAGTCGTGTCTTATATCAATATAAGAGCGGTAGTAAATAGGATATTTCTTTTCCGTAACCCAGATTAAACTTATGCGAATGAGACATTCGAACTATTTTCAAGACGCTGTTATACTTGTGCGCCGTCTTGCATCCGTAGCCGTTCCTTGATCACCACCGGAAGTCGTTCACTTGTCGAGTGGTTTTGACGATAAGCCTGGTATAGTTTAGGCACGATGAAGCAAAAATGAAAGAGCGAAAAAACACTCCATGGCACGCGTTGCAAGAACCGTCAGTGTTGTCATCTCGCAGACTCGGTGCCCAACCCGGGAGCCCAGCCCAACCCGCAGTGCCAACCCGAGCCAGTGCCCAACCCACAGGCTTACAAATTACACGTTTAAAACCAACGTTCAGTTAATAAAGAACATGGATGGAATGACTAATTAACGTTTGAACATGTCACATAGGCTTTGTATTCGGAGTTTGAAGAAATAATGTTTACGCGTGAAAGTGCGAGATGTTGGAGAACACATGTATCACATGTACGCACCCTTCGGTCGATGCCAATTATTGAACAAGGAAAAAAAAAGTCCGCCTGGGGAGACGTCAGCACGCGCTAAGGCTCTGCCTCTGTTCTAGTTCATTTGCAGGTAGTAAAGGTACATTTTTACATGCAGTACTAAATGTTTAGTCGGGTTGAATTGAACTACCACTAAGTTTTTCTTCAGCAATGAAGTGAAGCTGCCCGCCGTGGCAGCCTAGTGGCTACGGCATTGTGCCTGTGAGCTTGAGGTCACGGGACTGATCCCTGTCGCGGTGCCCGCATCTCAACGAGGCGGAAATGTAAAAAAAAAGAACGCTTGTGTACTCAGATTTAGGCGCCTGTGAAATAACCTCACGTATATTCGAAATTTATCCGAAGTCCCCCACAACGGGGCGTTGCCTCCTAATCAGATCGTGGTTATGGGACGTAAAATTGCAGAGTTAAATTTTTAGTGAAGGGATCCTGCGTTCCTATACTGGGACGAGCCACTGCGCAAAATAAGTGACGTCCAAGAGCACACTCTTGAAACAAGGAAGTGCTGGCGACCCCGCAATATGTGAGAGCAAATGCTTTCGCCGTATGCGAATCCATTTTATAGGGTTATCCTACGTGCTTAACCGATCGATGACTGTTCGTTCACTTCAGCGTGATCGCGCCAATAAGAGTGAACAGGCTCCATTGAGCAATGACAAGGGGGAGCGGAGGGGGGAAGCAAGAGCTCTCAGAAATAGCAATAAGTGTTAGTCATGCAGCGACCCGCGCAAGAGGAGTCATGTCGCATGTTAGCGCTGCAAAAGTAGTAATCGTATTCAGGCACCTCAAAAAGAGTAACCTCATGTCTTAGTGCCACGAAAATAGTCATAATGTGTCTTAGCTCGCTGAATGTGTTCCATTGTATCTAAGCCCGCACAACGGGAGACCCGACGAACAACGTGCACTCTCTTCTAACTGATCTCGTCTGAAAAAGAACATGGACGAAAATAATATACTGCGTGATTTATCGATAGGACCGGCGTTCACGCGAGAAATAACATGGACACAAAGATGGAATGGAACTCAGATACCGAGAAAAAATTCACCACGAGGACTTGGTTAAGACAAATTATTATTATTACTCGATGCAGAAGTGGCGCCAACACACTTTTTCCCTAGACGGCGTTCCTCTACCTCTTTCACCCACGTGTAATGTCGGTCGCTAGAATACGAATTAAAACTATCTACTGGCCCAAACGTTAAGTTATACAAAAGCACACTCGAGTCTTCCCCTTTTCCTTGAAGTGTGCGGGTTTAATCACATACATCATTTTTCCCATTCTTGTTCCTCATCTATTGTTCTTTACCCGTTGCTTTCGGGCAGACAGGCGTGCTGCATAGTATAATCTATACAGTTGAATGAAACCGCATTACTTGCGCCTTGTCGAGTGTGTAAGGGCGTGCTAGAACCCATTTCGTACCTTTCTTGGGAAACCAGGGGGGAACGCATGATCCGGGAAAACGTAACATGCGGTAACGACTGCAGGAGCACTGCAGATGAACCAAAAGTTACTCTTACGCAAAATTTTAGTTGAACTTGAATAGAAGTAAAACAGACTATTGTAAACCCTTTAAGTTGGAACAATTGAAACTTACTGTCAACACGTGAAGTGACCGTTTTCAGCGGCGATATGCGGCAGTCAACACAGACGCCGCCAGTGGATGATGCCACGTCGCTGGCGCACCGGTGGACTTTATGGACGTAACAGGTGGGACGCCGAACTTGACAAACAGTAAACTAATAGGCATGATACTACAGGTAGTAAACGGAAGCGACGTTTCAGAGCGTAAGAGCCGAGAAAACGTAACAAACAGTAAGGTATCAATACTGTGCTTCGTGTTGTGTTGAGCCTTGCCCCAGGCATGTACAGCAACCTGAACGGTGTTGGCCGAGGCCCGGCTAGCCCTTATACACAACCCTTCTTTACCATGCAGCTGCGGCAGCTGTCCCGGTGCCGTGGCTGCGAGCGGGCACACGTAGCTGGGGACCATGAGTCCCAGCTAGATGAGCAGCTCCGGTTCCGGAATACAGGAACACAGCGACGGTTTTCGGCCGCACAGCGACGAGGAGCCACTGGTGGTCCCATTCTTGTTGACCATTCCTTTCGCTGAGACCGTAGAGTTTAGTGTAAAAACGTGAACGGATGACTGGCACTATACCGCACTGTTGGTTGCGTGGGAATACCGGGATGCGGTGGCTTCGGATTGGCTCTTTTGTCGCACAGCCAAGACAGCCGTGACGACGCGTCTGGCTAGCAGCGTTCCGTCTGTCAGAGTGATCCGTCATATACTAAATCAACGTGTAAAAGAGTTATTTTAATTCCGCGAAGCCGTATCCTTATTTGACCAGGAGGGCTCGTGTTGGGTAGTGCAAATATATTGACGGTGATAAATACCGGTGGTCGCTTAAATGAGGAGGAAAAATACAAGGCCTCCGCTTACTGGGCGTCAGTCTGGATTATCTGTTTTTGTTTTCTTCGCTTGCTTGATAGAAGTAATAATGTATTATGGTTAACCGAGACTTACGATGATTTTATACTAACACAGCGTATGCGGAAATGATTGTTTTAAACTTCAGCGCCACGTCGAGGCAAGCCTGGCATGCCCCACGCCAGCATACCAGTATTCCCCACGATGCCTAAAGCTCGTCAGGAAATTCGCATGCACGGTGACGCCAGGTTTCCGTCTGGGCAATATTGTGCGAAACACTGTGGCTGAGACAAAGCGACAATCGTCCTACAAATGGGAATGCAAATGCAAGCTGTAACGCATCCGGGCCGCAACATTGCTTGGACAGTGGACCGGTGCCATGGGGAAAATTGGTCTGTGCACTGCTGTAGCATGAGTGGCAATTCGCTGGGATGTTGAAGACTCGGGATCGGCATATTCCTCGGAGAGCCAGGGTTTTTTTTTCTGGGCTCTGTCAAATTCGACGACTTGCCGCTTCTGATTGGATGCGTGTAACACTTTCCTCGAAGATTCAAACTCGAATGCAGCTTTGTGAGCGAGAAACAAGAGCGTGCTTTAGGCCGAACGAGACAAGCCGGAAGCAGGCATATGCCGACATTGCCGTTATGGCACAGTGTCTATTACGAAACTCGTATTGGTGGTGGCGACAGAACTCTCTCTATGTAGCATATGCTAAGAAACTCTACGGATGCGTCCGTGGCCTCGGTGGTTGAGATGCGCGCGCGGCCGTGTGAGGACCGCCCCATGTTCTATCTATTCATTTCTCCTTTCTTCCGCTTACCGTTTGCGCATCAGTTATTGACAACTGCGCAATAGCTAGCTCCACTGCCCAACATTGTACGTTGCTATGCAGCGTAGAAAGAGCGAGACAGGAATCAAACCCGTATACCGTAAGCGATGATGTAGAACATCGAAGTACAAATGGAAAGTAGTGTTGGCAGTTACTTTTGACAGAGCAACTGCGTGTTCCATTTTAACCGCACTTAAATTAAAACAGCTTGCGCACCTATATCTCTTACCAGGGAGAGTACATTCGTACAAACAAAAACTGTGAGTTGTCATTTGATCGAGTAACGAATTAGTGCAACGACGAATTACTTGTAAATAGCTGCTCGAACTAGTACGTGACCACAACTTGCTCAAGCGCATCAGAAATGATATTTTGGTCCTTTCGAGGTTAATCTCAAATTTCGAGAGCTTTAATGTTCCCTGATCATGGAGCAAGGTCAGTCATCTCGGGTGTGGGTAGAGCTAGCGTTCTACGCAGGGGCAGTGAGCGTTTTGCATTGGAGAGTACGGTAGGTCACAGTAAAAATGAAGAGAAACAAGAGTCGAGTATTCACTCTCCCACACAGTAATCACCCCCAACTCCCTCTTTTACTTGCAACGAGTGTAGAGCCTATATGGCCACTGACTGACGCAACACTCATCTGTTGTACGATGGCACAAAGAAGCGCCTATTTCCTTATCCTCTGCCGCGGTAAACTCCGTGGGGCAAAAGGGAACATTACAATACTGGAGGATGGCACTGTAGCCACTTTCGTTGTAGCCACTCGGCTGAGAGTCTGTAAACGACAGCGCTGCATTATGGAGCACGTTGTTAGCTATCGCAACTGTGCGCACTTTATGTGAGACAGAGCATGGTATGCCCTAGAGCCATTCGTGTCGCATGACTATAAAACAGCTTCTAGGGAAGCGTAAGACAATGGCCATTTAGAGAAATAATGTGGTAAAAACATTCCCCAAGTAAAACTTACCGTATGCAGCACTTTTCTTCTCGTATATTGTTGTAACGGGCTCAAAATTATGACAGTGGGACTAAACCGCGCGAATTTCAAACAGTCCGCGAAGCCATAAGCCAGCAACACAACGCTATAGGCATGGCTGCGTATATAATTAATGTCGTAAGAAAAGTGCTTAAAGACGTCATTTCGGTAGAGGAATACTTAAAATTTCTTGGGTAGATTTTCAGGCTAGAAAATAAATTTAAAGAACGCTGCACGTGTTGAACAGGCACAAACGTACAGTACCACTCGATTTTCACTCAGCATGCGTATACTGCAAAATAAATCGTTTTATTAGGTATTCTGGTTTTAAACTTTGCTTGCGAAGCCTTGTTCTGGCTTAGTGACAAGCGCGACGCTTGTAAGCCATAGTGCTGTGTGCGCAACGAATGACAGCATAGAGAGATACGTTCGGTAAACGACGTCTTTGCTTCAATATTCGACGTTACTTCTCCCTTTACCGTACAGGCATCCGAAAGAAGGCAGCAGTGGATCGAAGTCCGTGAGCTCAGTCGCACTGCCGAAGGTAACTGCCTCGTTCACATACGCATTTTAAGGACCCCTCACTGTGCTTTGCTATAAATGGTCTTCAAAGTTAAACTAACGGCAATTTTAACAAAAACGACTATATTGGCTACTCGAAATTCGCTTGCGCAGGCGGCTTCGGCGGGCACAACTCACGCGGCATTAGAGCCGCCTAATACAAAAATCATAAAAACTTCTGAGCTGTTGTATCTTTCCTATGAAGACTGTGGTATGTGCTTATATCTGAAACGCTGAGACAATCGCATTTCGTGGCGTGCTTCTATTGCTAGACATTCATCGCGGAATTTGACACTCCGCTAAGTTGGCCTCTGTTGAGGGTCGTAGGTCTCTACAATATGTCAATACCCCCATCACCCTTTTGTGACGTAGCTTACTGCATGAGGCCAGTCGTTTGCAGGCTGAGAGAAGTTAATGACAGCTGCGCTTCTGCTATTGGCAGGCGAAAACAAGCAGTGACTGACTTTATCCTCACCGACAGAGTGTCGAATTCAAAGAACATCTCGGAGCACAAACGCTCCGGCAGAATCAAAATGAAGTTGCCTTCAAATGTGATTGTCTTAGCCTTTCAAATATAACCAAATACTGTAATCGTAATAGCAAAAAGAAAGGTATTAAGAAGTGTATTCAATAAGGTGTTTGTGGACTCTGATATTTGGCGAATATTCTCTCCGCCAAAACGAGTAAACAGCATGCGCAAGCACATACTGCGTGGCCATATAGCATAGCGTTTTTATTGAAATTAGCAGTAGTTTAACTTGGGAAAACCCTGTGTAGTAAATGACCTGCCCTTGAAAGCATTCAGATTTGGACACGTTGGTTAGCATTAGAAAAACACAATATGAGACTTACAGACAGGGGAGGAGTCAAGTGCGCGCCGCGTCTGTCTTGACCTACATACCGCGCTGCTCAATGGTAAAGACTTTCCCTTGAGAAACGATCTACCCAGAAACCTGGTATGACTTATGCCGAGCACGGCGACCCAGTTTTCGTAGGCCGATTACATTTCCCATCTCATTACTCTGTTTTCGAGAGTTCTTGTGAGTGCCCGGCTTTGTATTCGAGCTACAGTCGGCCACAAAAGTTTAACGGGAACGGTTTCAATGACAAGTGTGAAATTCTGCTCTTTTAAGGCATAGTGTCTCTGATTTAACGAATCGCTGTGTACGTTGCAAGCACTAATATAGTCTGAAATTTTGAAATAAAGGCGGTCTGCCCAGGTTAGCGTGGTACTTTTCTTTCGCGAATCCCCTGTTTCGTACATTTCTATTGCCTACCGTATACCTTCACTCCGGTGTGGCGTCGAAGCAGTGTGAACATAACACCGTCCAGTAAGAGAACCTGCAAATGTGCCCTCGAAGAGCTTATCTTGTTTCACGACAATGATCGTCATCAGGCGGCTTTCGAGTATTCGGAGGCGTCCCCTTCGTCCTTCTCGGCCGCCGGGACCCCATGCTCCCTTCCGACGCCACCTTCGTCCCCCTCGCCACAGCTGACAGCACTGCCCGACCACTGGATCACTGAACGCGCCGACTTAGTGGACCAAGGGACGTACTGTGTAAGGTTTATTTCTCTCTCTCTCTCTCTCTCTCATTTTACACATACCCAGGAATTTTCGACGTTCCCTCCTTCAGCGATATCTGTCGAACTTCACCTCACTGCACCAGCGTAGCTCAATGGGCGGTATTCTGAAAAACAAAACAGGAAGAAATAAGAACGATATTTTAAAAAATTGACGTGGTTTCAACAACGTTCAGTTAGCAGTGTCGAGAATGTACTGCCTGCTAATAACGCCGCGCATTTACGGCACTTAGCTTTAACTTCCTTGTTGCGTTGTAGCACCTGTATTAATCCTGACCGAAAAAACGTGCCGCTATGACGAAGCAGGGAAGCTACGAATGTGCAGTAAATCAATTTACGACTGAGTGCAGTAAATATGCATCTTAGAAAAGAGCACCTTCTCGGCGTGGCTTACTGTAAGTTGTTGAAACCCCGTCGAATTTTCTTAAATGTCATTTTCTTTAAATGCTGCACATTGAGTTACGCCAGTGCATTGCGGTGAAGTTCGACAGAGTGCCAAAGGGGTGGTGCTCAGAATTTCTCGACATGTTCTTTCTTGGTCCTTCGTCATTGAAATGCGTGACGTCAGCCTTCACAATCTGAGATGTCCTCAGCGCGGCGGTGACAGAGATACAAAAGAAATTGAGAAATGGCTTTCTATTATCGCGGAAAGAGGAAAAGTGCTTCGGCAAGCCATTCCTATAGATAACTGAGGCGGACATTTCATTCATACGGAATGCGCCTTAAATACTTTTAATATTTTGGGTGCTGGATTTTGTGAGCAGCAGCGAGTTTCGCAATATATTTCTCCCGTATTCTTCGAATCTCTTTTCCTTACTGATCATTGCCTTCACCAACATAATATTTGTACAGGGCCTGCTGCAAAATTACTTGTTACTTGTAACATTACATGTTACTTGTAATTACGTGTAACAAATTACTTGTTAGCGCAAGGGCATCGGGACGACAGCCGAATAATATTTAAGTAATGGACAGGCCGTAGCCAGCAACTTGTAAACCGTAACTTGCAACACTCATACTGAGGTTTGTTAAGGTGCGGCTATTAGTACGCATTCAATTGCGTCGGGGCTAAACTTGAAATAATAATTAAATTTGATTTTCTAATGTTGTTTCTATAAGTGCGTAATAACTTTATGGTCATATGACCGCGCTCATGGTCACAACGCTTGCGAACGTAACTTAATAGAGACACTGTTGATTCAGCGCTACTCAGTTTTATTTTTGAACTCAAGGAGAGTGTGTTGGGAGGCCAGTTGGTGGACAATTTTTTGTCAACTTAAACTGCACTACGGACGAGACACCAAGGTAGACAGATGAAGACAGATGAAGACTGCGTTCGCCCTGTCTCATCTACCTCGACGTCTCGTCCATAGCACAGCCTAAGTTAAAAATAGTTTTTTTTCAGCGCCTCGTTCCATCTTGCCCGAATCGCTTCCTTCGCTTTCCATGCTTCCCGGCACAGCTCGTGCCGAAGTCCAGCGCCAAGTCTGCGAACCAGCAGATCAGCAACGGAAAACAGCTCGCTCCAGTCCCTCCTCAGTTGTTTCGTGCGGTCAAACGACTGCGGTCATGGTCACAAAGCTTGCGAACGCAACTTAATGGGCACCCTGTGTTGCTTCAGCGCTACTCAGTTTTACTGCGAAGCTGTATACCTCTACCGTCCAAGGAAATTTTCACGTCGTTGGCGTGGTAAGCAAAAAACTCCTCATACGGGGGCCTGTCCCGCAGATAGTACAATGCCGGGCCGACCCGCGGCGGAGGTGAAGCAGGCGTTAAGCACTCCCCATACGTGGGCCGATCCCCAAGATAGTGCAATGCCAGGCCGACCCGCGGCGGAGGTGCAGTTCGCCATTAAGGGGCCCACATACACGTCTTCGCCGGTCATCCTCCTTCACAGAGTGGAAGGGTACAGACAGACAGACAGACAGACAGACAGACAGACAGACAGACAGACAGACAGACAGACAGACAGACAGACAGACAGACAGACAGACAGACAGACAGACAGACAGACAGGACAAGACAAGACAAGACAAGACAAGACAAGACAGACAGACAGACAGACAAGACAAGACAAGACAAGACAGATAGACAGACAGTGAACTTTTATTGAGGTCCTGAGGGACTAGCTGGCGGAGATGTTTTTCTTTCCAGCACGTCGTCCCATCTTACCCGAATCGATGCCTTCGCTTTCCACCCTTCCCGCCACAGCTCGTGCCGAAGACCAGCGCCGAGTCGTCGAACGCGCAAACCTCCAACGGAGAACGGTCCCCATCGCTGCTTCTGGTCCCCAGGTCCAACGACGAGGTCCTCGCGGCCCTAAGCGACGACCAGCAGCCGCCTCAGGTGCCGCACTTCAGCGATGACCGCCACTGCAGCAGCGTGAGTCTCGGGTACCGCTCCAACGACCAGGCCGATATCGTCAGCGGCCAACCACAGGACAAGCGAAGGTGCGCTGATGACCCCCAGCGTATATGGCAACTAAAGCGGTAGTGAGAGCACATTTTGGACTCGTATTTTTGCTCCATATATGGAGGTCATTACCCTGTAACATACCGCCTCCCCCCCCCCCCCATAAAAAAGAACCTTTGTACGTTTACATGTCAACGCAATTCGTAAAAAACTTTCGGTTAAGTCCTCTGTAACAGCAGCAGTTACGATAGCCTACATATATATATGTAGTTCTCCAGCTGGAATCAGTTTTGCTGAATTTTTTCATTTTTTGACAAATGAATTTTACTGCTAAGTGCGACAAGAAAGCTGTATACATGAGATCGATGTACGGGGCGCGCTACTTATATTTGAACGCATCAAGCACATGTGCTTGTAGTATACCATATCACTAGATACGTCTTTAATATCCATGAGAATTCATAAGCAAAAGTTTTTTTGGGCCATGAATACCTGATTGGCCAGCGTCACGATGCGTTAAACCGTCGTTTGCCGGTACTTTATTAAAGTTATCCCGATCCCATCCTAAGCTCTTTAAACAACAGAGCTTGGCGTGTTGGGAGCGTGTAACTTTCTGTAACACGCAACCTTATTTCTTGAATATAGTGTTTGATATTCTTACATTTTTTTCCTGACATTCTTTTTTTAATATGAATTACATAATTCACTCAAATTTTATGTGCCAAATGTCTCTGAACCACCTCAAGGCTTTTCCTAACGTGACATGCAAACATCAATGTATTTCAACGAGACAAAAAGAAATCATTAGTTCCACGCATGCAGCCACAAAGGTTTCGGTTGCGGCTGATTACGGCGAGCACAGCTTTCCACATACGGGGAGATCTTTCTAAGTGTTGGCCATTTTTTTTTAATATTGCCTGTTGGTAACAACACAATTCCATTGCTTGAGCTCGAATAGTCATAGAAGTGGACACAACTTGCAAGAGAAATAGAAACACATATTCAAATAACTATCGAAAATTCGCTAATACTTCACTAAAACTTTCTTGACCTTCATCAAGAAAATTTCAAAGAAGCACCGACATTTCAACTATGTCTTTCCACATTAGAATTCAAAACTCTACCATGCGTTTCCGGTGCCCGCAAAAAGGTCGGCACTTGTCAAGTACGAAAGTTAGGAATCGTAGCTGCGCGTGCATCACGTGACGATTGCTCGCATTCACGTGTCCTGACAGGAATCCTGACACGTGTCCTGACACGTGTCCTGACAAAGTGGTAGCTGTCCTGACAGCTACCTCTTTGAGAGGCTACGTTTGAGAGGCAGCCGTGCCTTCGGGATCGATCCACATTTTCTTTTGGAAACCTCCAAAGTAAGTGAAGTTCGCATGTAATGCTATCGCACTAAAAAAACGTGAAAGTCGAAGATGTTGGCCCGGCAATCATTTGATGAAGATTTGTTGTGCTGCGTGCCTCCTCAGGGCGTCGTGTGACGTCGGGACCGTGCTACAGACGTAGAAGTACGCAGACGTAGAAGTACGCAGACGCAGAAGTACGCAGAAGACGCAGAAGTACGCAGACGTAGAAGTACGCAGACGTAGAAGTACGCAGACGTAGAAGTACCCAGACGTAGAAGTACGCAGACGTAGAAGTACGCAGACGTAGAAGTACCCAGACGTAGAAGTACGCAGACGTAGAAGTACGCAGACGCAGAAGTACGCAGACGTAGAAGCACGCGGACGTAGAAGTACGCGGACGTAGAAGTACGCAGACGTAGAAGGAGCGCTTCACAGGATATGATTTCCTGTGACGCCGATGGCTTCGACTCTGATATAGTTTCGATGAGTTCGCGAAAAGCAGACTGTTGGAAAACAAAATAATTAGCCACCAAACTAGACTGCAGTACGAGCGCGTCAACAAGTTTCCCAAGCACTGCTTGTTTTCTCGGGGGAAACAGATGCGTTTGTCACTCGGCAGACGTTTCACAGCGTAGCTGTCTATGGCTAGGATCTATAAAAAAATGTGTCCCAGAGATGTTGACAAAAATAAACCATAAGGTGGGCCGATCTTGGTGATTGTGCGGAAAGGGTGCAAGCTCAATGGCGCACATCCCTGCGGGCTCGGGGACCTGTAACGCGCCCTTGAATTGCCCACGTCCCATGTGGGACCCATGTGTAGAAACGTCAGTGTGTATGTATAGAGTAAAAAAAGTAAAGAAATAATTATAAAAGAAAACAAACACGAGAGAAATAAATAAAAATAAAAATAATACAAAAAGATGAAACAAACAACGAAGTTATGTGTTTGTGCCTTTATTCAACCGATATGACATAACCAACACATAGAACTTAATATAGCTATTGAGAAATGCAGCTTCGCTGGTCTTCCACCTTCACATAGTGGAAGGGCTCTGAATTTTTTGAATGATTGATTATGAGGACGTATCTGTAGAATAACAGCTAAACGAGTATATCTGTTAACGTAACCCTCAACTGGTGCATGCATCACTGTACCTATTTCTCTCCTCATTGTGCGTCGCTGCACAAGCATTCGTATAGTCTCACCGAGCAAACATTAGCATACGAAATTCAACGATGCAAGAAAGGCACCGCCAACAGCCTTTCGCTTTGTCTCCTTGGAAGAGAAGTCGATTATGTAAGTTTACGTCACATCATAATCGATGAAGCAATTATCGTCGTTATTGTATAGAAAGGCCAAAATTCAAATACAGCTTTCTGTTGCCAGTCAGCGTTTCGGGCACCGGCTCGGTCCCTATATTAGGAGGAACACCGAAACTGATTTCAAGAGGGCGCGCAGTGGACGAAATTGTCCACGCACAAAACTACTACATGAGAATAAATGTCAAACGGTCCGTTTTTTGTACCTATTACAGCCAATGTGCACTTTATTATGTAACTTCTTATGAAGCTGTTCGACCTTGATGCACGCCCCCCTTATGTAATGCCTTCGGGCCCTTAAGGTTGAATAAATGAAATGAAATGGAAAGCTGCTTTATCAGACAGCAGCACTTCAGATTCCAAAGAACAGTTCGCGAGTAATCATCGCTCAAAAACGAATTCGCGGTTGCCCCTCGGTACCGCTCGCGACTTGTCTCCCTTCGTCCTGCGATCCGATGCTAGGAGTTTGTGAGCGTTTCCACCGTTTTTTTTTATGGTTTGGGCGGGTTTCCCAATTGCAGCCACCGATTCTTCGAAGACATGGCGAAGAAGCCGTCGACGAGCTCCTTGGACCGGTCGGACATCGTCGACTTCGTCGTCGACAACCGGACAGCCGAGGAGACCAGGGCTATCTACAACAACTGGGCGTCCAACTACGAGGAGGTGCGAAATCCTTGCAACGTCACCTCTATAGAAAAGAAATTTTCTCTCGAATGGAACTTTAATTTAGATTCAAATCGATCGAGCGATTTTCTTATAAAAGCATTTCTGCGTTGCACAGATATTCGAAGCGGGAGGTTGCCGTTGTGCCCGAGCTTCCTTTTAAGCACCGTCGATTAAATTTTTTGGCGGCGGTGAAATTAGTAAGTTTGCAGGCACAACTTGGAACCAGCTGGAGTGAAACAGAAACAGAAAGTCAAAATGAGAAGGTAACGAAGAAGAAGAAGAAGAAGAAGAAAATGACGATGATGATGATGGTGATGATGATGATAGAGCAATAATTATGATAATGACGATGACGGTGACACTAGCTGATGCTTCGCAGAGCAAAGCCAGAGAACAAGGGAGGTGGAGAAGGGGACAGGAGGCAGCGCTAGCTTTCTGTTACGCATACTTCTTTTCTTTCCGTTCTTCTTTGCGCTTTATAATACAGTGTATCAACTGAGAGCCGTATAGGGGCTCATAGTTTTTCTATGGGTGTTTTTTTAAATAGGGAACCAAACAAATGACAAGATACGACACAACCGATTGTATGAAAATACAAACTACCAATCGATTTCACACAAAGCATTTTCAAACTATCGGTACAATACAATACAATACAATACAATACAATACAATTCATTTGTTTTGTTCCTTGTTAGAACAGGGCAAGAAAACTGCGAACGTACACCGACGAGGAGGAGTGAAGGCGGAGGAGGAGAGTGTCGCTACTTTACGAAGTTTAAGGGGTTTTAGTCCATGCGTGGCCTCCGACGAAATCAGAAGCGTGGCGCGCCGGTGCCAGAGAACGTTGACAATTGTTTCCTCACTAGCCGCACACCCAATGGCACATACTCAGTGCCAGAGAGGTCGCTAAAACGACTGAAAACTCAACTAAATTTGGCAACTCACTGGCTAACCTACCAACACCGCACCACGGTGAGCGACAGGCTGGCCCGGGCATCTCCGCTGCGTGTGTCATTGTGACGACAGCCTACGTTTCTCTTCTTTATTTTGGCCCAGGACATGACTCTGCAGAAGTACAAGGCCCCGAGCATCATGGCTCACTTCATCAACCAGGAACTGCAGGTCAAGAAGGATGCCGTCATTCTGGACGTCGGAAGCGGAACTGGGCTGCTCGGGGTGCAGGTGTAGAATCAATGTTACCGCTCTTATGATGTAAAGGTACATTCTAAACGCAGTGACGCTGATAACCATGTGCATTTTCACAATATGTGTTTCTTTTACCCCGAGAGCTGTATATGACTAACCTTCCGCAGTTTTATCGCCGTCCGGCAACAGAACAGGCTAACAGCTTCGCCGTAAAGCTTCGGCAGTGGAGATCTTCGAGCCTACTACTGCACGCGCAGAAACCAAGTGTCTTAACCACTGTGATAAACACCCCCGCTTGCAGCAGGAGAATATGTCCGAACCATATGTATGTGTCATACCAGAAGTACAAATCAAATGTCAATTGACGATAATAGTTTCTGGGAAGGCACTGTTGAAATATTTCGTGATGGTGGAATAACAGCCTTCTCTAGCCATCCTATATATATAGACATCAGGAAAATTCTGACTATGCGAAAATGTAATGCCATCACGCCAAGTAAATCTCCAACACGTTTCGGTGGTGGCGGGATGCGCCTTCCGCTAGGGCGTTTCTTCACCGCCCAAAATACCACAGATCTCTGAGAGCTCATGCACTTCGCGTCGTGCATAACGGCATGGAGCGCTAGCTTGCAATGGTAATTTATTGCAAAAACCGTTATTAGACTACATACTTTAACCTTTGCTTAGACATCACCCATAACATACCCCTTATCCCCCCCCCCCCCCAGAGAAAAGAAAAAGGAAAGAACAAGGTGCATCTTGCGGCTTTGGGTGGCGTTAGGGCAAGGTATTCACCAAGCCCATCGACTGCTACGTCAGGTCGTATATAAAATGAAGGAAAAGGGTTTATTAGCTTAGTTACACGGCTACAGTTACGGAAGCCCACTCCAAGCAGGAGCAAGTTAAACGTCCGAGTTCATGTCAGGATCCTCGGTCTTCACTCTCGAAAAGTATCCGCTTTTAATACCGTCGTCTTGCCTAGGTGAGTCGACTAGGGAATCTGAAGACTGTCCAGCAGCAAATCACAATCGTCGACTCCATTGCGATTCCACGCCCATGCTATCGCAACGCTCCGCACTAACTCCGCAGTAACTCCGCCTCCGTAAGCCAGATTGTTTGGAATATGTGGCAAGAAAGCAACGTGCGAATGCAAGGTCACCGTCGTAGTTTGGTAGCCTTGTACGGGGCCCCCTTTTTCATCCTTAACTCAGGCTGCCAGGTGGCGTGATGGCCTTTTTTGGGACCCGTCAAGAGCTGTGTCCACGCTGCGCTGACGTTTGGTGATGGATGGGTGGCCGTTTGCGTTGGGGTGAAAGTCCAATTAACGCCTTTGTGGTGTTGGGACGTAACATGCCTCAGTTAGTTCACCCAGGACAGTGCGCGGGCGGCTCCTATAAAGCACGAAAATGGCAAACAAAAATCGAAATTGAGAATGAAAGACTTATTTCTGAAACTCATAATTAAAACGAACGTTAAGATTTTGCTCTGCTTTTTCACCCTACCATTTTGACCGAATGTAAAGTGGGTGTCACGTAAAATTCTCCCCGCGCACTCGGAAACCTTGTAGATAACGGTCATACAATGCCATACGAAGCCTGTAACTAACGGGCCCTGTTGAAGCTCCACCCACGCGTCACATCTAAAATATTTTATATTTTCTTGAAATGTCAACATTCTGGCACATTCAGTGCAGGACATTCGTTGAACTTAGTAAGCGGTTCGTAAAATAGACTTCTATCTATCACGCTTACATAAGTGATTTTCTACATTCACTGTAATCAACAGCCACATTTTAAACTGTAGTCGTACTTCACCAACAGCATGGCCCCCATCCACATGCAAACTTATTCTGGTTGCTGTATTTAGTTCTCCCAGGCCAGTGGGCAAGGAAATTACGTGATTCGTATAACGACCCCCAAACAGAAAGAAACATAGAATTTAGTAATTATTTATGAGGCTGGTGATTGTATTCTACGCAATTCAAACTTGCTATTCATGTTGCCTATAACATGGCACCTATTATTTTCAAATAAAACGTTGCTGCGACTTTTCGTTGTGCCCGAGAAACAGAGAAACATTGTAATCGTTATCAATAACGTTATTATTCCTAAAGTCAAGCTTCCGAAGTGAAAAAAAACAAACAAAAGGTTTTATATAACGCGTCAAAACAGGCATAAAATATGTAATGAGCCAATTTGATTTAGCCTCTGTTTAAGACACGCATTTGGAAAGTTTCCCACAGTTCGTTCGTAACAGGCTCCCCCCCTCCCTTTTTCTTTTATTTCTCCAAATATGATATAGAGGGGTCATCTACCCTCCCTTGATACAAGGAAAACAGGCATGTAATGTTTTCGAGCTCTCCTAGTCGCACCAACAGTTTCGCTGTAAAACCAAAACTTCCAAGTCCGCGCCGCCCCTCTCGAAATTTCGGCTAAAAAAAGCACCGCTAACCTATAAATATGGGAAAATGGGCTAAGTGTGCTCCTGCATCAACGGTACTGCATTTGGAGTTGGTGTACCTACGTAATAAATACTCGCTCATTTGCACTCTTGGCCGTAATTACAGAGACCAGACATTTTGTTTCTATTGGCCATTCCAGCTGAAGAACCTCGGCTACAGCTACATGGACGCCCTGGACTACAGCGAGGAGATGATGGGCGAAGCGAAGAAGAAGAGTCTCTACAAGCGCCACTTCCTCGAGAAGGTCTCCAAGAACAACAAGCTCTCCCTCAGGGATGGTGAGTGCGGCAGGAGACGAGCAATACTGGAGGCAGTTTGTAGCAGGCGCTTCAGCAAAAGCAAAGCCTTTACTTAAACAGTGCTGATGCTTCACCTAGTTAGTACACACTATGTATACCGTATGCAATGACGCGAAATAAAAGAGGGCATAAGGTACCCAGAATAATCGCCCCCAGGTACATGTGCCTCTTGCAGTCTGTCTACATTGTCTATATATTGTCTGTACATAACTGTCTACATTGAAAAATGTACGCAGAACGAGAGACATACGTAACCCTGTCGTGGTTTATATTTCGTCAATGCGCCTCTTCAAATTAAACCTTAAGAGCACCACAGAAAAACAACACGGACGAGAAGAACACACAAAAAAATTTTGTTGTACTCTTAATACTGAATCATGAACCAACTAACCCTGCAGGAAGTTTTATCCAAATAAAATGAAACGTATTATGGCGTTCCTGGGTTTCTGCACGTCAATTCGAGTTTCAACTGCGTCAAGGCAGTGAATTACCACGAATAAATAAACGCGCATGCTGCCTGAAGCGACCCCGATCCGAGCCAGTAAAATGGCTAGCTGCTCGCTTGTTACCACTAGCTAGGGCTCCATACGCCCATTTCAGAAATCACCCCTAAGAACACCACATAGATGACGCCCTATAAACCGGGCCACCTCTAAGGTTACCAGTTATGCTCAAATTTATGGGACAGCCCCGACTTTGGAAAAAGTCCCATTACAATACACGCCTCATAAGGCAATTCGATGATGGCAACACCCTGTGTCGCTATACTGATTCAGTGCTATATGCATAACAATAGACAGGACGAATTTTTCTTCAACTCTGAGGCTTTTCTTTCGGGGAACCCGCATGGGTTTCCTTTGTAGCAATTGCTACGATCGGGTGGATGTCCGATTTTCCCTTTATTCATTACTTCTCTCCACCTTGCGGGGTTTCCGCAGAACTATTACGTCAAACACTTGCCTTTGCTTCGTGTTGTCGACAAATTCGCCTTCGCCCTGCCATCTGCTAGCCGCCTGGTTAGCTCAGATGGTAGAGTGGCTGCCCCGGAAAGGCGGTGGTCCCGGGTTCGAATCCCGGACCAGGGCGAATTTTTCTTCAACTGCGAAGCTTTTCTTTCGAGGAACCCGTATGCGTTTTCTTTGTAGGACTTTCTTTGTAGCTACGCTCGAGTGGATGTCTCATTTTTTCTTTATTAATTTTTGTGAGCGACATCATATCTGCGCATAATAAAGGAAAAAGGTGAGATACACCTAAATGTAGCTAAGCGCAACAGTGTTGGATGTTGGCTTCGCAGTTCATAAATTCGACTTCGCCTGCCATGTGCTAGCCGCCTGATAAGCTCAGATGGTAGAGCGCCTGCCCTGGAAAGGCGGTGGTCCCGAGTTCGAGTACCGGAGCCGGACTAATTTTTCTTCAACTGCGAAGTTATTCTTTAGAGGGACCCGTATGGGTTTCCTTTGTAGTAATTGCTACGAACGGGTAACTGTGTCATTTTCCCTTTATTAATCCGATCTCTCCACCTTGTGGGTTTCCGCAGAACTCATATCTGCGCATACTTGCTTATTTGGCGTGAGTCAACGCGAGCATATGTATCAGCATGTGAAGCAATATACGCAGCATAACATTGATTTGCAGTGAAGTCATTGCACTTGGTTGCTATGAGATTGTAAGATGCTATCGGATTACCCTTTTTTCCGCGAGAACATACGTGCACATATTAATTTATTCATAGCAGGAATCACAATTAGCACATGAATAAGCAAAAATAGGGAAGTAAGCGCCAAACCAGTGCTTTCCAAAGTCATTCCTCCTGCCAGCGCCGATATTGTAACACATTAATAAAGGGAAAATGAAACATCCACCTGTTCGTAGCAATTGCTACGAACAGGTGGAGTGTAGGAACACACTCCACCTTGCGGGTTTGCTACGAACAGGTGGAGTGTAGGAACACACTCCACCTTGCGGGTTTCCGCAGAACTACTACGTCAAACTGTTGCATTTGCTTCGTGTTGTCGACAAATTCGACTTCGCCCTGCCATCTGCTAGCTGCCTGGTTAGCTGAGATGGTAGAGCGGCTGTCCCGGAAAGGCGGTGGTCGCGGGTTCGAGTCCCGGACCAGGACGAATTTTTCTTCAACTATGAGGCTTTTCTTTTGAGGCACCCGTATGGGTTTTCTTTGTAGCAATTGCTACGAACAGGTGGATGTCTCATTTTCCCTTTATTCATTACTTCACTCCACCTTGCGGCTTTCCGCAGAACTACTACGTTATTGTAACAGATTATAGATTTTTCTTCTTTCTTTCTTGCGCGAAAACCCATCGGCACATCTTACAGCGAAAGCTCTGCAACGTCAGGTCTCGCAAGGTAGTTCATCGCGCCGCAATGACATTGATCAGCCGGAATCCATGTGTGGCAGGTGTGACGGCACATCACGTGACCCGCGGTGGAGAGGCGTCCCAGTTGCTCTCGCTTGGAGCCTCGCCGCTGAGGTACCACGTGACCAGGCGTGGCCTTAAAGGCTGCTTCGCCAGCGCTTGGTCGCTCAGTCTCGTAATGTACGGCGCGCCGGCTGGGCATTCTGTGCGCGCGCATCAGTGCAAGCTTGCCTAATCGTTCATATCCTGATGGTTCACTTTATTTTTCGTCCGAAAAATGATATTTTCGTGGGCTTACCGTTTGTTCAATTTTCGGGCAAAAATTGTTCTTTGCCTAATCGTACATTTATCGCTTTAAACAGCATCTGCACGTGCCCGGGGACTGATATATGCGGAGAACCGGCGCTTTCGAGGTACTTTATTTTTCGTCGAAAAAACGATATTTTCCTGGGCCGTTTTTTCAATTTTCGGGCAAAAATTATTCTTTGCCGAATCGTTCATTTATCGCTTTAAACGGCATCTGCACGTGCCCGGACACTGATATATGCGGAGAACCGGCGCTTTCGAGGCACTTTATTTTTCGTCGGGAAAATGATATTTTCCTGGGCTATAGGCACGGAGTAAGACATATAGGAGGTGAAACTCCCGTCAGCGCGAGCGAGCGCGGGCGACCAGATAAAGTCACAATTGTTGCATGCGCCGACGCTACCCTATGCAGTGGCGGCACCATGCGGTGCGTCATAGAAGCAGCAGCGGAAAACAAAAAAAAATTGGAGGACGCTTAAGCTTCGCCTTCAAGAGTGGGACGCGACAGCGTTCCCGTCGACCCGCCAAGGGGTATAAGACAATGCGCTACGGCACAGCAATCACTTACGATGCGCCCCGCATCGGACTTAGCGCCCACCTATCACGCGGTGAACGTCGAGCAACGCAGCGTTCGGCGCGACAACGAAACGTGCGCCTGAGCGAACGAAACGAACCAAAGAACTCGGTGTCTCGGAGGGAAAACGATCTACGCCAGCCAAACGTCGTGATCGGCACGGGCAGAGAGATAGATAGTAATCTAAACCGGAAGCACGGCGAAGCGTCGTCAGGGGAGAGGGAGTCCCGCGACGCGCCTGGCAGCGGTCCCAATGCGCGCGCGGCGCGCCTCCTGTCGGGGCAGCGCCGTACATTGAGAGGAGGGGGTCTTCTGTGTTTGCCGCAAGATGGCTCTGCGTGTGCGGAAAGCGCAAAAGAAATGCAGTGGAAACGCACTTCGCAACTCGTGTAATTGTGACTTCTGTACGTTACATGTTCATAATTACCGATATACACCGCAGTATAACTTTCCACGGCTGGTTTCGAAGGCAACACCGCATTCACTAGAGGCGCGTTTGCACCGCTTGGAAGCATCGAACTCGTGGCTGAGTGGTAGCGTCTCTGTCTCACACTCCGGAGACCCGGGTTCGATTCCCACCGGGCCAATCTTGGAAGTTGCTTTTTATTTATGAAGCGCCTGCCGTGATTTATCGCTCACGGTCAACGCCGCCGACGCCGACACCCGACGCCGACGACACCGGCTTTTCTGCGACACGAGCTCCTTAACGCTATCGCGTTAAAAAGCAGCGCCCGGCGCTCACTCCGGCGACACCCGCTCAAAGCAGACGACAAGCAGACGACACGGGTGTTTGCTTCAGCGGGCACGCCGTAACCGAACTGCGTAGGTGCGCGCACTCAAGAAAACTGTTTTGTTGTGTGCCCATCAAAAAAAGCAACACGTGTGGCAAACTTCCGCTAATCTTCCTCTTATCGCCAAGCAGCTAGGGCAACTAGTTTTCGCGAGTCTTATAAAAAAGAAAAGGAACGGAAACACATGCACGGCGGCATCCTTCCTAAGCGCACCCCTGTGAGCACTAGAGCGAGAAAGAAGCGGTCGCCCTTTGAGCGATTAGGAACGAGATAGCCATCAGTTTCGCAAGCGCAAAAAGCCGAAAACCGCCCGCCACGGAGCAAGATAGCCCTGGCTACAACCAGAAGCTACGTATCATCTTATAGCTGTCATGGAAAACGCGTGCTCAAATGGCTGAAGCGTAGCAGCAGTTGCTCTGCGGGCTACAAGCGGTAAAGAAGCGCGCGAGAGTGCCCTCAGTAGAAGTCAGGCGCGCGCGGCCGAACGGGAGCAACACTCGACCGGTTGCCCTGGCAACCGAAACAGCGGTAATTTCTTCCCATGCCGCCAGGTGCCGCCAGCATGAAAATATATCCGCGGGCTTGTGACCTTTTCTGGTCGCCGCAAACAGCGGAGTTTCCACTCCTATATTTCTTGCTCCGTGGCTATAGGCTTACCGTTTTTTCAATTTTCGGGCAAAAATTATTCTTTGCCGAATCGTTCATTTATCGCTTTAAACGGCATCTGCACGTGCCCGGACACTGATATATGCGGAAAACCGGCGCTTTCGAGGCACTTTATTTTTCGTCGGGAAAATTATATTTTCCTGGGCTATAGCCTTACCGTTTTTTCAATTTTCGGGCAAAAATTATTCTTTGCCGAATCGCTCATTTATCGCTTTAAACGGCATCTGCACGTGCCCGGACACTGATATATGCGGAAAACCGGCGCTTTCGAGGCACTTTATTTTTCGTCGGGAAAATGATATTTTCCTGGGCTATAGCCTTACCGTTTTTTCAATTTTCGGGCAAAAATTATTCTTTGCCGAATCGTTCATTTATCGCTTTAAACGGCATCTGCACGTGCCCGGACACTGATATATGCGGAAAACCGGCGCTTTCAAAACACTTTATTTTTCGTCGGGAAAATGATATTTTCCTGGGCTATAGCCTTACCGTTTTTTCCAATTTTAGGGCAAAAATTATTCTTTGCCGAATCGTTCATTTATCGCTTTAAACGGCATCTGCACGTGCCCGGACACTGATATATGCGGAAAACCAGCGCTTTCGTGACACTTTATTTTTCGTCGAGAAAGCGATATTTTCCTGGGCTATATAGGCTTACCGTTTTTTCAATTTTCGGGCAAAAATTATTCTTTGCCTAATCGTTCATTTATCGCTTTAAACGGCATCCACGTGTGCCCGGGGACTGATATATGCGGAGAACCGGCGCTTTCGAGGCACTTTATTTTTCGTCGAGAAAACGATATTTTCCTGGGCTATAGGCTTACCGTTTTTTCAATTTTCGGGCAAAAATTATTCTTTGCCTAATCGTTCATTTATCGCTTTAAACGGCATCCACGTGTGCCCGGGGACTGATATATGCGGAGAACCGGCGCTTTCGAGGCACTTTATTTTTCGTCGAGAAACGATATTTTCCTGGGCTTATAGGCTTACCGTTTTTTCAATTTTCGGGCAAAAATTATTCTTTGCCTAATCGTTCATTTATCGCTTTAAACGGCATCCACGTGTGCCCGGGGACTGATATATGCGGAGAACCGGCGCTTTCGAGGCACTTTATTTTTCGTCGAGAAAACGATATTTTCCTGGGTCTAACCATTTTTTCAATTTTCGGGCAAAAATTATTCTTTGCCTAATCGTTCATTTATCGCTTTAAACGGCATCCACGTGTGCCCGGGGACTGATATATGCGGAGAACCGGCGCTTTCGAGGCACTTTATTTTTCGTCGAGAAAACGATATTTTCCTGGGCTATAGGCTTACCGTTTTTTCAATTTTCGGGCAAAAATTATTCTTTGCCTAATCATTCATTTATCGCTTTAAACGGCATCTAAGTGTGCCCGGGGACTGATATATGCGGAGAACCGGCGCTTTCGAGGCACTTTATTTTCACGTTTCAGGCACGTTTTTTCAATTTTCGGTCAAAAATTATTCTTTGCCTAATCGTTCATTTATCGCTTTGAACGGCATCTACGTGTGCCCGGGGACTGATATATGCGGAGAACAGGCGCTTTCGAGGCACTTTATTTTTCGTCGAAAAAACGACATTTTCCTGGGCTATAGGCTTACCGTTTTTTCAATTTTCGGGCGAAAATTATTCTTTGCCTAATCGTTCATTTATCGCTTTGAACGGCATCTACGTGTGCCCGGGGACTGATATATGCGCAGAACCGGCGCTTTCGAGGCACTTTATTTTTCGTCGGAAAAACGATATTTTCCTGGACTATAGGCTTACCGTTTTTTCAATTTTCGGGCAAAAATTATTCTTTGCCTAATCGTTCATTTATCGCTTTAAACGGCATCTACATGTGCCCGGGGACTGATATAGGCGGAGAACCGGCGCTTTCGAGGTACTTTATTTTTCGTCGAAAAAACGACATTTTCCTGGGCTTATAGGCTTACAGTTTTTTCAATTTTCGGGCAAAAATTATTCATTGCCTAATCGTTCATTTATCGCTTTAAACGGCATCTACGTGTGCCCGGGGACTGATATAGGCGGAGAACCGGCGCTTTCGAGGCACTTTATTTTTCGTCGAGAAAACTATATTTTCTTGGGCTATAGGCTTACCGTTTTTTCAATTTTCGGGCAAAAATTATTCTTTGCCTAATTGTTCATCTGTCGCTTTAAACGGCATCTACGTGTGCCCGGGGACTGATATATGCGCAGAACCGGCGCTTTCGAGGCACTTTATTTTTCGTCGGAAAAACGATATTTTCCTGGGCTATAGGCTTACCGTTTTTTCAATTTTCGGGCAAAAATGATTCTTTGCCTAATCGTTCATTTATCGCTTTAAAAGGCATCTACATGTGCCCGGGGACTGATATAGGCGGAGAACCGGCGCTTTCGAGGTACTTTATTTTTCGTCGAAAAAACGACATTTTCCTGGGCTTATAGGCTTACAGTTTTTTCAATTTTCGGGCAAAAATTATTCATTGCCTAATCGTTCATTTATCGCTTTAAACGGCATCTACGTGTGCCCGGGGACTGATATAGGCGGAGAACCGGCGCTTTCGAGGTACTTTATTTTTCGTCGAAAAAACGACATTTTCCTGGGCTTATAGGCCTACAGTTTTTTCAATTTTCGGGCAAAAATTATTCATTGCCTAATCGTTCATTTATCGCTTTAAACGGCATCTACGTGTGCCCGGGGACTGATATAGGCGGAGAACCGGCGCTTTCGAGGTACTTTATTTTTCGTCGAAAAAACGATATTTTCCTGGGCTATAGGCTTACCGTTTTTTCAATTTTCGGGCAAAAATTATTCATTGCCTAATCGTTCATTTATCGCTTTAAACGGCATCTACATGTGCCCGGGGACTGATATAGGCGGAGAACCGGCGCTTTCGAGGTACTTTATTTTTCGTCGAAAAAACGATATTTTCCTGGGCTTATAGGCTTACCGTTTTTTCAATTTTCGGGCAAAAATGATTCTTTGCCTAATCGTTCATTTATCGCTTTAAACGGCATCTACATGTGCGCGGGGACTGATATAGGCGGAGAACCGGCGCTTTCGAGGTACTTTATTTTTCGTCGAAAAAACGACATTTTCCTGGGCTTATAGGCTTACTGTTTTTTCAATTTTCGGGCAAAAATGATTCTTTGCCTAATCGTTCATTTATCGCTTTAAACGGCATCTACGTGTGCCCGGGGACTGATATATGCGGAGAACCGGCGCTTTCGAGGCACTTTATTTTTCGTCGAAAAAACGATATTTTCCTGGGCTATAGGCTTACCGTTTTTTCAATTTTCGGGCAAAAATGATTCTTTGCCTAATCGTTCATTTATCGCTTTAAACGGCATCTACGTGTGCCCGGGGACTGATATATGCGGAGAACCGGCGCTTTCGAGGCACTTTATTTTTCGTCGAAAAAACGATATTTTCCTGGGCTATAGGCTTACCGTTTTTTCAATTTTCGGGCAAAAATGATTCTTTGCCTAATCGTTCATTTATCGCTTTAAACGGCATCTACGTGTGCCCGGGGACTGATATATGCGGAGAACCGGCGCTTTCGAGGCACTTTATTTTTCGTCGAAAAAACGATATTTTCCTGGGCTATAGGCTTACCGTTTTTTCAATTTTCGGGCAAAAATTATTCTTTGCCTAATCGTTCATTTATCGCTTTAAACGGCATCTACGTGTGCCCGGGGACTGATATATGCGGAGAACCGGCGCTTTCGAGGCACTTTATTTTTCGTCGAAAAAACGATATTTTCCTGGGCTATAGGCTTACCGTTTTTTCAATTTTCGGGCAAAAATGATTCTTTGCCTAATCGTTCATTTATCGCTTTAAACGGCATCTACGTGTGCCCGGGGACTGATATATGCGGAGAACCGGCGCTTTCGAGGCACTTTATTTTTCGTCGAGAAAACGATATTTTCCTGGGCTATAGGCTTACCGTTTTTTCAATTTTCGGGCAAAAATGATTCTTTGCCTAATCGTTCATTTATCGCTTTAAACGGCATCTACGTGTGCCCGGGGACTGATATATGCGGAGAACCGGCGCTTTCGAGGTACTTTATTTTTCGTCGAAAAAACGATATTTTCCTGGGCTATAGGCTCACCGTTTTTTCAATTTTCGGGCAAAAATGATTCTTTGCCTAATCGTTCATTTATCGCTTTAAACGGCATCTACGTGTGCCCGGGGACTGATATGTGCGGAGAACCGGCGCTTTCGAGGCACTTTATTTTTCGTCGAAAAAAACGATATTTTCCTGGGCTATAGGCTTACCGTTTTTTCAATTTTCGGGCAAAAATTATTCTTTGCCTAATCGTTCATTTATCGCTTTAAACGGCATCTACGTGTGCCCGGGGACTGATATGTGCGGAGAACCGGCGCTTTCGAGGCACTTTATTTTTCGTCGAAAAAACGATATTTTCCTGGGCTATAGGCTTACCGTTTTTTCAATTTTCGGGCAAAAATGATTCTTTGCCTAATCGTTCATTTATCGCTTTAAACGGCATCTACGTGTGCCCCGGGACTGATATTATGCGGAGAACCGGCGCTTTCGAGGCACTTTATTTTTCGTCGAAAAAACGATATTTTCATGGGCTATAGGCTTACCGTTTTTTCAATTTTCGGGCAAAAATGATTCTTTGCCTAATCGTTCATTTATCGCTTTAAACGGCATCTACGTGTGCCCGGGGACTGATATATGCGGAGAACCGGCGCTTTCGAGGCACTTTATTTTTCGTCGAGAAAACGATATTTTCCTGGGCTATAGGCTTACCGTTTTTTCAATTTTCGGGGAAAAATTATTGTTTGCCTAATCGTTCATTTATCGCTTTAAACGGCATCTACGTGTGCCCGGGGACTGATATGTGCGGAGAACCGGCGCTTTCGAGGCACTTTATTTTTCGTCGAAAAAACGATATTTTCCTGGGCTATAGGCTTACCGTTTTTTCAATTTTCGGGCAAAAATTATTCTTTGCCTAATCGTTCATTTATCGCTTTAAACGGCATCTACGTGTGCCCGGGGACTGATATGTGCGGAGAACCGGCGCTTTCGAGGCACTTTATTTTTCGTCGAAAAAACGATATTTTCCTGGGCTATAGGCTTACCGTTTTTTCAATTTTCGGGCAAAAATTATTGTTTGCCTAATCGTTCATTTATCGCTTTAAACGGCATCTACGTGTGCCCGCGGACTGATATGTGCGGAGAACCGGCGCTTTCGAGGTACTTTATTTTTCGTCGAAAAAACGATATTTTCCTGGTCTATAGGCTTACCGTTTTTTTCAATTTTCGGGCAAAAATGATTCTTTGCCTAATCGTTCATTTATCGCTTTAAACGGCATCTACGTGTGCCCGGGGACAGATATATGCGGAGAACCGGCGCTTTCGAGGCACTTTATTTTTCGTCGAGAAAACGATATTTTCCTGGGCTATAGGCTTACCGTTTTTTCAATTTTCGGGCAAAAATTATTCTTTGCCTAATCGTTCATTTATCGCTTTAAACGGCATCTACGTGTGCCCGGGGACTGATATAGGCGGAGAACCGGCGCTTTCGAGGCACTTTATTTTTCGTCGAGAAAACGATATTTTCCTGGGGTATAGGCTTACCGTTTTTTCAATTTTCGGGCAAAAATGATTCTTTGCCTAATCGTTCATTTATCGCTTTAAACGGCATCTACGTGTGCCCGGGGACTGATATAGGCGGAGAACCGGCGCTTTCGAGGCACTTTATTTTTCGTCGAGAAAACGATATTTTTCGGGGCTATAGGCTTACCGTTTTTTCAATTTTCGGGCAAAAATGATTCTTTGCCTAATCGTTCATTTATCGCTTTAAACGGCATCTACGTGTGCCCGGGGACTGATATAGGCGGAGAACCGGCGCTTTCGAGGCACTTTATTTTTCGTCGAAAAAACGATATTTTCCTGGGCTATAGGCTTACCGTTTTTTCAATTTTCGGGCAAAAATGATTCTTTGCCTAATCGTTCATTTGTCGCTTTAAACGGCATCTACGTGTGCCCGGGGACTGATATAGGCGGAGAACCGGCGCTTTCGAGGCACTTTATTTTTCGTCGAAAAAACGATATTTTCCTGGGCTATAGGCTTACCGTTTTTTCAATTTTCGGGCAAAAATGATTCTTTGCCTAATCGTTCATTTATCGCTTTAAACGGCATCTACGTGTGCCCGGGGACTGATATAGGCGGAGAACCGGCGCTTTCGAGGCACTTTATTTTTCGTCGAAAAAAACGATATTTTGCTGGGCTATAGGCTTACCGTTTTTTTCAATTTCCGGGCAAAAATGATTCTTTGCCTAATCGTTCATTTATCGCTTTAAACGGCATCTACGTGTGCCCGGGGACTGACATAGGCGGAGAACCGGCGCTTTCGAGGAACTTTATTTTTCGTCGAAAAAAACGATATTTTCCTGGGCTATAGGCTTACCGTTTTTTCAATTTTCGGGCAAAAATGATTCTTTGCCTAATCGTTCATTTATCGCTTTAAACGGCATCTACGTGTGCCCGGGGACTGATATAGGCGGAGAACCGGCGCTTTCGAGGCACTTTATTTTTCGTCGAAAAAACGATATTTTCCTGGGCTATAGGCTTACAGTTTTTTCAATTTTCGGGCCAAAAATGATTCTTTGCCTAATCGTTTCATTTATCGCTTTAAACGGCATCTACGTGTGCCCGGGGGACTGATATAGGCGGAGAACCGGCGCTTTCGAGGCACTTTATTTTTCGTCGAAAAAACGATATTTTCCTGGGCTATAGGCTTACCGTTTTTTTCAATTTTCGGGCAAAAATGATTCTTTGCCTAATCGTTCATTTATCGCTTTTTAAACGGCATCTACGTGTGCCCGGGGACTGATATAGGCGGAGAACCGGCGCTTTCGAGGCACTTTATTTTTCGTCGAGAAAACGATATTTTCTGGGCTATAGGCTTACCGTTTTTTTCAATTTTCGGGCAAAAATGATTCTTTGCCTAATCGTTCATTTATCGCTTTTAAACGGCATCTACGTGTGCCCGGGGACTGATATAGGCGGAGAACCGGCGCTTTCGAGGCACTTTATTTTTCGTCGAAAAAAACGATATTTTCCTGGGCTATAGGCTTACCGTTTTTTTCAATTTTCGGGCAAAAATGATTCTTTGCCTAATCGTTCATTTATCGCTTTAAACGGCATCTACGTGTGCCCGGGGACTGATATAGGCGGAGAAACCGGCGCTTTCGAGGCACTTTATTTTTTCGTCGAAAAAACGATATTTTCCTGGGCTATAGGCTTACCGTTTTTTTCAATTTTCGGGCAAAAATGATTCTTTGCCTAATCGTTCATTTATCGCTTTAAACGGCATCTACGTGTGCCCGGGGACTGATATAGGCGGAGAACCGGCGCTTTCGAGGCACTTTATTTTTCGTCGAAAAAACGATATTTTCCTGGGCTATAGGCTTACCGTTTTTTCAATTTTCGGGCAAAAATGATTCTTTGCCTAATCGTTTCATTTATCGCTTTAAACGGCATCTACGTGTGCCCGGGGCACTGATATAGGCGGAGAACCGGCGCTTTCGAGGCACTTTATTTTTCGTCGAAAAAAACGATATTTTTCCTGGGCTATAGGCTTACCGTTTTTTTCAATTTTCGGGCAAAAATGATTCTTTGCCTAATCGTTCATTTATCGCTTTAAACGGCATCTACGTGTGCCCGGGGACTGATATAGGCGGAGAACCGGCGCTTTCGAGGCACTTTATTTTTCGTCGAAAAAACGATATTTTCCTGGGCTATAGGCTTACCGTTTTTTTCAATTTTCGGGCAAAATGATTCTTTGCCTAATCGTTCATTTATCGCTTTAAACGGCATCTACGTGTGGCCCGGGGACTGATATAGGCGGAGAACCGGCGCTTTCGAGGCACTTTATTTTTCGTCGAGAAAACGATATTTTCCTGGGCTATAGGCTTACCGTTTTTTTCAATTTTCGGGCAAAAATGATTCTTTGCCTAATCGTTCATTTATCGCTTTTAAACGGCATCTACGTGTGCCCGGGGACTGATATAGGGCGGAGAACCGGCGCTTTCGAGGGCACTTTATTTTTCGTCGAAAAAAACGATATTTTCCTGGGCTATAGGCTTACCGTTTTTTTCAATTTTCGGGCAAAAATGATTCTTTGCCTAATCGTTCATTTGTCGCTTTAAACGGCATCTACGTGTGCCCGGGGACTGATATAGGCGGAGAAACCGGCGCTTTCGAGGCACTTTATTTTTCGTCGAAAAAACGATATTTTCCTGGGCTATAGGCTTACCGTTTTTTTCAATTTTCGGGCAAAAATGATTCTTTGCCTAATCGTTTCATTTATCGCTTTAAACGGCATCTACGTGTGCCCGGGGACTGATATAGGCGGAGAACCGGCGCTTTCGAGGCACTTTATTTTTCGGCGAAAAAAACGATATTTTTCCTGGGCTATAGGCTTACCGTTTTTTTCAATTTTCGGGCAAAAATGATTCTTTGCCTAATCGTTCATTTATCGCTTTAAAACGGCATCTACGTGTGCCCGGGGACTGATATAGGCGGAGAACCGGCGCTTTCGAGGCACTTTATTTTTCGTCGAAAAAACGATATTTTCCTGGGCTATAGGCTTACCGTTTTTTCAATTTTCGGGCAAAAAATGATTCTTTGCCTAATCGTTCATTTGTCGCTTTAAACGGCATCTACGTGTGCCGGGGACTGATATAGGCGGAGAACCGGCGCTTTCGAGGCACTTTATTTTTCGTCGAAAAAACGATATTTTCCTGGGCTATAGGCTTACCGTTTTTTTCAATTTTTCGGGCAAAAAATGATTCTTTGCCTAATCGTTCATTTATCGCTTTAAACGGCATCTACGTGTGCCCGGGGACTGATATAGGCGGAGAACCGGCGCTTTTCGAGGCACTTTATTTTTTCGTCGAAAAAACGATATTTTCCTGGGCTATAGGCTTACCGTTTTTTTCAATTTCCGGGCAAAAATGATTCTTTGCCTAATCGTTCATTTATCGCTTTAAACGGCATCTACGTGTGCCCGGGGGACTGATATAGGCGGAGAAACCGGCGCTTTCGAGGCACTTTATTTTTCGTCGAAAAAAACGATATTTTTCCTGGGCTATAGGCTTACCGTTTTTTCAATTTTCGGGCAAAAATGATTCTTTGCCTAATCGTTCATTTATCGCTTTAAACGGCATCTACGTGTGCCCGGGGACTGATATAGGCGGAGAAACCGGCGCTTTCGAGGCACTTTATTTTTCGTCGAAAAAACGATATTTTCCTGGGCTATAGGCTTACCGTTTTTTTCAATTTTCGGGCAAAAATGATTCTTTGCCTAATCGTTCATTTATCGCTTTAAACGGCATCTACGTGTGCCCGGGGGACTGATATAGGCGGAGAACCGGCGCTTTCGAGGCACTTTATTTTTCGTCGAAAAAACGATATTTTTCCTGGGCTATAGGGCTTACCGTTTTTTCAATTTTCGGGCAAAAATGATTCTTTGCCTAATCGTTCATTTATCGCTTTAAACGGCATCTACGTGTGCCCGGGGCACTGATATAGGCGGAGAACCGGCGCTTTCGAGGCACTTTATTTTTTCGTCGAAAAAACGATATTTTCCTGGCTATAGGCTTACCGTTTTTTCAATTTTCGGGCAAAAATGATTCTTTGCCTAATCGTTCATTTATCGCTTTAAAACGGCATCTACGTGTGCCCGGGGACTGATATAGGCGGAGAACCGGCGCTTTCGAGGCACTTTATTTTTCGTCGAAAAAACGATATTTTCCTGGGCTATAGGCTTACCGTTTTTTCAATTTTCGGGCAAAAATGATTCTTTGCCTAATCGTTCATTTATCGCTTTAAACGGCATCTACGTGTGCCCGGGGACTGATATAGGCGGAGAACCGGCGCTTTCGAGGCACTTTATTTTTCGTCGAGAAAAACGATATTTTCCTGGGCTATAGGCTTACCGTTTTTTCAATTTTTCGGCAAAAATGATTCTTTGCCTAATCGTTCATTTATCGCTTTAAAACGGCATCTACGTGTGCCCGGGGACTGAATATAGGCGGAGAACCGGCGCTTTCGAGGCACTTTATTTTTCGTCGAAAAAAACGATATTTTCCTGGGCTATAGGCTTACCGTTTTTTCAATTTTCGGGCAAAAAATGATTCTTTGCCTAATCGTTCATTTATCGCTTTAAACGCATCTACGTGTGCCCGGGGACTGATATGAAAAAACGATATTTTCCTGGGCTATAGGCTTACCGTTTTTTCAATTTTCGGGCAAAAATGATTCTTTGCCTAATCGTTCATTTGTCGCTTTAAACGGCATCTACGTGTGCCCGGGGACTGATATAGGCGGAGAACCGGCGCTTTCGAGGCACTTTATTTTTCGTCGAAAAAACGATATTTTCCTGGGCTATAGGCTTACCGTTTTTTCAATTTTCGGGCAAAAATGATTCTTTGCCTAATCGTTCATTTATCGCTTTAAACGGCATCTACGTGTGCCCGGGGACTGATATAGGCGGAGAACCGGCGCTTTCGAGGCACTTTATTTTTCGTCGAAAAAAACGATATTTTCCTGGGCTATAGGCTTACCGTTTTTTCAATTTTCGGGCAAAAATGATTCTTTGCCTAATCGTTCATTTATCGCTTTAAACGGCATCTACGTGTGCCCGGGGACTGATATAGGCGGAGAACCGGCGCTTTCGAGGCACTTTATTTTTCGTCGAAAAAACGATATTTTCCTGGGCTATAGGCTTACCGTTTTTTCAATTTTCGGGCAAAAATGATTCTTTGCCTAATCGTTCATTTGTCGCTTTAAACGGCATCTACGTGTGCCCGGGGACTGATATAGGCGGAGAACCGGCGCTTTCGAGGCACTTTATTTTTCGTCGAAAAAACGATATTTTCCTGGGCTATAGGCTTACCGTTTTTTCAATTTTCGGGCAAAAATGATTCTTTGCCTAATCGTTCATTTATCGCTTTAAACGGCATCTACGTGTGCCCGGGGACTGATATAGGCGGAGAACCGGCGCTTTCGAGGCACTTTATTTTTCGTCGAAAAAACGATATTTTCCTGGGCTATAGGCTTACCGTTTTTTCAATTTTCCGGGCAAAAATGATTCTTTGCCTAATCGTTCATTTATCGCTTTAAACGGCATCTACGTGTGCCCGGGGACTGATATAGGCGGAGAACCGGCGCTTTCGAGGAACTTTATTTTTCGTCGAAAAAACGATATTTTCCTGGGCTATAGGCTTACCGTTTTTTCAATTTTCGGGCAAAAATGATTCTTTGCCTAATCGTTCATTTATCGCATTAAACGGCATCTACGTGTGCCCGGGGACTGATATAGGCGGAGAACCGGTGCTTTCGAGGCACTTTATTTTTCGTCGAAAAAACGATATTTTCCTGGGCTATAGGCTTACCGTTTTTTCAATTTTCGGGCAAAAATGATTCTTTGCCTAATCGTTCATTTATCGCTTTAAACGGCATCTACGTGTGCCCGGGGACTGATATAGGCGGAGAACCGGCGCTTTCGAGGCACTTTATTTTTCGTCGAAAAAACGATATTTTCCTGGGCTATAGGCTTACCGTTTTTTCAATTTTCGGGCAAAAATGATTCTTTGCCTAATCGTTCATTTATCGCTTTAAACGGCATCTACGTGTGCCCGGGGACTGATATAGGCGGAGAACCGGCGCTTTCGAGGCACTTAATTTTTCGTCGAGAAAACGATATTTTCCTGGGCTATAGGCTTACCGTTTTTTCAATTTTCGGGCAAAAATGATTCTTTGCCTAATCGTTCATTTATCGCTTTAAACGGCATCTACGTGTGCCCGGGGACTGATATAGGCGGAGAACCGGCGCTTTCGAGGCACTTTATTTTTCGTCGAAAAAACGATATTTTCCTGGGCTATAGGCTTACCGTTTTTTCAATTTTCGGGCAAAAATGATTCTTTGCCTAATCGTTCATTTATCGCTTTAAACGGCATCTACGTGTGCCCGGGGACTGATATAGGCGGAGAACCGGCGCTTTCGAGGCACTTTATTTTTCGTCGAAAAAACGATATTTTCCTGGGCTATAGGCTTACCGTTTTTTTCAATTTTCGGGCAAAAAAATGATTCTTTGCCTAATCGTTCATTTATCGCTTTAAACGGCATCTACGTGTGCCCGGGGACTGATATAGGCGGAGAAC